>NC_092737.1:33455028-33667528 GCF_047496885.1 Scyliorhinus torazame | reverse complement strand
GGGGTGTGGGGGTGTGTGTGTGTGTGGGTGTGTGTGTGTGGGTGTGTGTGTGGGGGTGTGTGTGTGGGGTGTGTGTGTGGTGGGGGTGTGTGTGTGGGGGGGTGTGTGTGGGGGGGTGTGTGTGGGGGGGGGTGTGGGGGTGTGTGTGTGTGTGGGGGTGTGTGTGTGTGTGGGGGTGTGTGTGTGGGGGTGTGTGTGTGGGGGGGTGTGTGTGTGGGGTGTGTGTGTGGGGGGGTGTGTGCGGGGGTGTGTGGGTGGGGGTGTGTGTGGGGGTGTGTGTGTGGGGTGTGTGTGTGGTGGGGGTGTGTGTGTGGGGGTGTGTGTGTTGGTGTCGCTCTTTGTGTGTGTCAGTATGTGTGTCAATCTGTGTGTGTGTCTGTCGGTCTGCGTGTGTGTGAGGCAGTCTCTGTGTCGGTGTGTGTGTCAGTCTGTGTGTCAGTGTGTGTGTGTGTCGGTCTGCGCGCATGTGTCGGTCTGTGCGTGTGTGTGTGTGCCGGTCTGTGCGTGTGTATGCGTCGGTCTGTGCGTGTATGTCGGTCTGTGCGTGTGTGTTGGTCTGTGCGTGTGTGTCGGTCTGTGCGTGTGTCAGTCTGTGCGTGTGTGTCGGTCTGTGCGTGTATGTCGGTCTGTGCGTGTATGTCGGTCTGTGCGTGTATGTCGGTCTGTGCGTGTGTGTTGGTCTGTGCGTGTGTGTTGGTCTGTGCGTGTGTGTGTGCCGGTCTGTGCATGTGTATGCATCGGTCTGTGCGTGTGTATGCGTCGGTCTGTGCGTGTATGTCGGTCTGTGCGTGTGTGTCGGTCTGTGCGTGTGTGTCGGTCTGTGCGTGTGTGTCGGTCTGTGCGTGTATGTCGGTCTGTGCGTGTGTGTCGGTCTGTGCGTGTGTGTCGGTCTGTGCGTGTGTGTCGGTCTGTGCGTGTGTGTCGGTCTGTGCGTGTGTATGCCGGTCTGTGCGTGTGTGTCGGTCTGTGCGTGTGTGTCGGTCTGGGCGTGTGTGTCGGTCTGGGCGTGTGTGTCGGTCTGGGCGTGTGTCGGTCGGTCTGCGTGTGTCAGTCTGTGCCTTTGTGTGTGTTTGGGTCTGTGCGTGTGTGTGTGTCGGCCTGTGTGTGTGTGTGTGTGTGTGCGTGTGTGTGTGCGTGCGCGTGTGTGTGTGTGTCTCTCACACTCTGTCTGTGTGTCATAGAATCATAGAAGTTTACAGCATGGAAACAGGCCCTTCGGCCGAACCAGTCCATGCTGCCCAGTTTTTACCATTAAGCTAGTCCCAGTTGCCCGCACTTGGCCCATAACCCTCTATACCCATCTTACCCATGTAACTATCTAAATGCTTTTTAAAAGACACAATTGTACCCGCCTCTACTACTACCTCTGGCAGCACATTCCAGACACTCACTACCCTCTGAGTGACGAAATTGCCCCTCTGGGCCCTTCTGAATCTCTCCCCTCTCACCTTAAACCTATGCCCTCTAGTTTTAGACTCCCCTACCTTTGGGAAAAGATGTTGACTATCTACCTTATCTATGCCCCTCATTATTTTATAGACCTCGATAAGATCACTCATAAGGTGTGTCTCACATTCTCTGTCTGTGTGTCTCTCTCTCTGTCTGTGTGTGTCTCTCTCTGTTTGTGTGTCTCACACTCTCTGTCTGTGTGTCTCACACCCTCTGTCTGTGTGTCTCTCTCTGTCTGTGTGTCTCTCTCTGTCTGTGTGTCTCTCTCTGTCTGTGTGTCTCTCTCTGTCTGTGTGTCTCTCTCTGTCTGTGTGTATCACACTCTCTGTCTGTGTGTCTCTCTCTGTCTCTGTGTCTCACACTCTCTGTCTGTGTGTCTCACACTCTCTGTCTGTGTGTCTCTCTCTGTCTGTGCGTCTCTCTCTGTCTGTGTGTCTCACTCTCTCTGTCTGTGTGTCTCTCTCTGTCTGTGTGTCTCTCTCTGTCTGTGTGTCTCACACTCTCTGTCTGTGTGTCTCACACTCTCTGTCTGTGTGTCTCACACTCTCTGTGTGTGTCTCACACTCTCTGTCTGTGTGTCTCTCTCTGTCTGTGTGTCTCACTCTCTGTCTGTGTGTCTCACACACTCTGTCTGTGTGTCTCTCTCTGTCTGTGTGTCTCACACTCTCTGTCTGTGTGTCTCACACTCTCTGTCTGTGTGTCTCACTCTCTGTCTGTGTGTCTCACACTCTCTGTCTGTGTGTCTCACACTCTCTGTCTGTGTGTCTCACTCTCTGTCTGTGTGTCTCACTCTCTGTCTGTGTGTCTCTCTCTGTCTGTGTGTCTCACACTCTCTGTCTGTGTGTCTCACACTCTCTGTCTGTGTGTCTCACACTCTCTGTCTGTGTGTCTCACACTCTCGGTCTGTCTGTGTCTCACACTCTCTGTCTGTGTGTCTCACACTCTCTGTCTGTCTGTGTCTCACACTCTCTGTGTGTCTCACACTCTCTGTCTGTGTATCTCACACTCTCTGTCTGTGTATCTCACACACTCTGTCTGTGTGTCTCACTCTCTGTGTGTCTCACTCTCTGTGTGTGTGTCTCTCTCTCTGTCTGTGTGTCTCACACTCTCTGTCTGTGTATCTCACACTCTCTGTCTGTGTGTCTCACTCTCTGTCTGTGTGTCTCACACTCTCTGTCTGTGTATCTCACACTCCCTGTCTGTGTGTCTCACTCTCTGTCTGTGTGTCTCACACTCTCTGTCTGTGTATCTCACACTCTCTGTCTGTGTGTCTCACTCTCTGTCTGTGTGTCTCATACTCTCTGTCTGTGTATCTCACACTCCCTGTGTGTCTCTCTCTGTCTGTGTGTCTCACAATCTCTGTCTGTGTGTCTCTCTCTGTCTGTGTGTCTCACTCTCTGTCTGTGTCTCTCTCTGTCTGTGAGTTTCTCTCTCTGTCTGTGTGTGTCTCTCTCTGTCTGTGTGTGTCTCACACGCTCTGTCTGTGTGTCTCACACGCTCTGTCTGTGTGTCTCACACTCTCTGTCTGTGTGCCTCACACTCTCTGTCTGTGTCTCTCTCTGTCTGTGTGTCTCACACTCTCTGTGTGTCTCTCTCTCTGTCTGTGTGTCTCTCTCTCTCTCTCTGTGTCTCTCTCTGTCTGTGTGTCTCTCTCTGTCTGTGTGTCTCACACTCTCTGTCTGTGTGTCTCTCTTTGTCTGTGTGTCTCACGCTCTCTGTCTGTGTGTCTCTCTCTGTCTGTGTGTCTCTCTCTCTGTCTGTGTGTCTCTCTCTGTCTGTGTGTCTCTCACTCTCTGTCTGTGTGTCTCACACTCTCTGTCTGTGTCTCACACTCTCTGTCTGTGTGTCTCACTCTCTGTTTGTGTGTCTCTCTCTCTGTTTGTGTGTCTCTCTCTGCCTGTGTGTCTCACACTCTCTGTCTGTGTGTCTCACTCTCTGTTTGTGTGTCTCACACTCTCTGTCTGTGTGTCTCTCTCTGTCTGTGTGTCTCTCTCTGTCTGTGTGTCTCTCTCTCTGTCTGTGTGTCTCACACTCTCTGTCTGTGTCTCACACTCTCTGTCTGTGTGTCTCACTCTCTGTTTGTGTGTCTCTCTCTCTGTTTGTGTGTCTCTCTCTGCCTGTGTGTCTCACACTCTCTGTCTGTGTGTCTCACTCTCTGTTTGTGTGTCTCACACTCTCTGTCTGTGTGTCTCACTCTCTGTCTGTGTGTCTCACACTCTCTGTCTGTGTGTCTCACACTCTCTGTCTGTGTGTCTCTCTCTGTCTGTGTGTCTCTCTGTCTGTGTATCTCACACTCTCTTTCTGTGTGTCTCACTCTCTGTCTGTGTGTCTCTCTCTCTGTGTCTGTGTGTCTCACACTCTCTGTCTGTGTGTCTCACACTCTCTGTCTGTGTGTCTCACACCCTCTGTGTGTCTCACACTCTCTGTCTGTGTGTCTCACACTCTCTGTGTGTCTCTCTCTGTCTGTGTGTCTCACACTCTCTGTCTGTGTGTCTCACACTCTCTGTCTGTGTGTCTCTCTATGTCTGTGTGTCTCACTCTCTGTCTGTGCGTCTCACACTCTCTGTCTGTGTGTCTCACACACTCTGTCTGTGTGTCTCTCTCTGTCTGTGTGTCTCACTCTCTGTGTGTCTCTCTCTGTCTGTGTGTCTCACACACTCTGTCTGTGTGCCTCTCTCTGTCTGTGTGTCTCACACTCTCTGTCTGTGTGTCTCACACTCTCTGTCTGTGTGTCTCACACTCTCTGTCTGTGTGTCTCTCTCTGTCTGTGTGTCTCACACTCTCTGTCTGTGTGTCTCTCTCTGTCTGTGTGTCTCACACTCTCTGTCTGTGTGTCTCACTCTCTGTCTGTGTGTCTCACTCTCTGTCTGTGTGTCTCTCTCTGTCTGTGTGTCTCACACTCTCTGTCTGTGTCTCACACACTGTCTGTGTGTCTCACACTCTCTGTCCGTGTGTCTCACAGACTCTGTCTGTGTCTCTCTCTGTCTGTGTGTCTCACTCTCTGTGTGTCTCTCTCTGTCTGTGTGTCTCACACACTCTGTCTGTGTGTCTCTCTCTCTGTCTGTGTGTCTCACTCTCTGTCTGTGTGTCTCACACTCTCTGTCTGTGTGTCTCACACTCTCTGTCTGTGTGTCTCACTCTCTCTGTCTGTGAATCTCACACTCTCTGTCTGTGTGTCTCACTCTCTGTCTGTGTGACTCTCTCTGTCTGTGTGTCTCACTCTCTGTCTGTGTGTCTCTCTCTCTCTGTCTGTGTGTCTCTCTCTGTCTGTGTGTCTCTCTCTGTCTGTGTGTCTCACACTCTCTGTCTGTGTGTCTCACACTCTCTGTCTGTGTGTCTCACTCTCTGTCTGTGTGTCTCACACTCTCTGTCTGTGTGTCTCACACTCTCTGTCTGTGTGTCTCACTCTCTGTCTGTGTGTCTCACTCTCTGTCTGTGTGTCTCTCTCTGTCTGTGTGTCTCACACTCTCTGTCTGTGTGTCTCACACACTGTCTGTGTGTCTCACACTCTCTGTCCGTGTGTCTCACACACTCTGTCTGTGTCTCTCTCTGTCTGTGTGTCTCACTCTCTGTGTGTCTCTCTCTGTCTGTGTGTCTCACACACTCTGTCTGTGTGTCTCTCTCTCTGTCTGTGTGTCTCACACTCTCTGTCTGTGTGTCTCACACTCTCTGTCTGTGTGTCTCACACTCTCTGTCTGTGTGTCTCACTCTCTCTGTCTGTGAATCTCACACTCTCTGTCTGTGTGTCTCACTCTCTGTCTGTGTGACTCTCTCTGTCTGTGTGTCTCACTCTCTGTCTGTGTGTCTCTCTCGCTCTGTCTGTGTGTCTCTCTCTGTCTGTGTGTCTCTCTCTGTCTGTGTGTCTCACACTCTCTGTCTGTGTGTCTCTCTTTGTCTGTGTGTCTCACACTCTCTGTCTGTGTGTCTCTCTCTGTCTGTGTGTCTCACTCTCTGTCTGTGTGTCTCTCTCTGTTTGTGTGGCTCACTCTGTCTGTGTGTCTCACACTCTCTGTCTGTGTGTCTCACACTCTCTGTCTGTGTGTCTCACACTCTCTGTCTGTGTGTCTCTCTCTCTGTGTCTGTGTGTCTCACACCCTCTGTGTGTGTCTCACACTCTCTGTCTGTGTGTCTCTCTCTGTCTGTGTGTCTCACTCTCTGTCTGTGTGTCTCACACACTCTGTCTGTGTGTCTCTCTCTGTCTGTGTGTCTCACACTCTCTGTCTGTGTGTCTCACACTCTCTGTCTGTGTGTCTCACTCTCTGTCTGTGTGTCTCACACTCTCTGTCTGTGTGTCTCACACTCTCTGTCTGTGTGTCTCACACTCTCTGTCTGTGTGTCTCACTCTCTGTCTGTGTGTCTCACTCTCTGTCTGTGTGTCTCTCTCTGTCTGTGTGTCTCACACTCTCTGTTTGTGTGTCTCACACTCTCTGTCTGTCTGTGTCTCACACTCTCGGTCTGTCTGTGTCTCACACTCTCTGTCTGTGTGTCTCACACTCTCTGTCTGTCTGTGTCTCACACTCGCTGTGTCTCACACTCTCTGTCTGTCTGTGTCTCACACTCTCTGTCTGTGTATCTCACACACTCTGTCTGTGTGTCTCTCTCTCTGTCTGTGTGTCTCACACTCTCTGTCTGTGTATCTCACACTCTCTGTCTGTGTGTCTCACTCTCTGTCTGTGTGTCTCACACTCTCTGTGTATCTCACACTCCCTGTCTGTGTGTCTCACTCTCTGTCTGTGTGTCTCACACTCTCTGTCTGTGTATCTCACACTCTCTGTCTGTGTGTCTCACTCTCTGTCTGTGTGTCTCATACTCTCTGTCTGTGTATCTCACACTCTCTGTGTGTCTCTCTCTGTCTGTGTGTCTCACAATCTCTGTCTGTGTGTCTCTCTCTGTCTGTGTGTCTCACTCTCTGTCTGTGTCTCTCTCTGTCTGTGTGTGTCTCTCTCTGTCTGTGTGTGTCTCTCTCTGTCTGTGTGTGTCTCTCTCTGTCTGTGTGTCTCACTCTCTGTCTGTGTGTCTCACACGCTCTGTCTGTGTGTCTCACACGCTCTGTCTGTGTGCCTCACACTCTCTGTGTGTGTCTCTCTCTGTCTGTGTGTGTCTCTCTCTGTCTGTGTGTGTCTCTCTCTGTCTGTGTATCTCACACTCTCTGTCTGTGTGTCTCACACTCTCTGTCTGTGTGTCTCACTCTCTGTCTGTGTGTCTCTCTCTGTCTGTGTGTCTCACTCTCTGTCTGTGTGTCTCACACTCTCTGTCTGTGTGTCTCACACACTCTGTCTGTGTGTCTCACACCCTCTGTCTGTGTGTCTCACACCCTCTGTCTGTGTGTCTCACACTCTCTGTCTGTGTCTCTCTCTGTCTGTGTGTCTCTCTCTCTGTCTGTGTGTCTCTCTCTCTCTGTGTCTCTCTCTCTCTCTGTCTGTGTGTCACACTCTCTCTGTCTGTGTGTCTCACTCTCTGTTTGTGTGTCTCACACTCTCTGTCTGTGTCTCACACTCTCTGTTTGTGTGTCTCTCTCTGCCTGTGTGTCTCACACTTTCTGTCTGTGTGTCTCACTCTCTGTTTGTGTGTCTCACACTCTCTGTCTGTGTGTCTCACTCTCTGTCTGTGTGTCTCACACTCTCTGTCTGTGTGTCTCACACTCTCTGTCTGTGTGTCTCTCTCTGTCTGTGTGTCTCTCTCTGTCTGTGTATCTCACACTCTCTTTCTGTGTGTCTCACTCTCTGTCTGTGTGTCTCTCTCTCTGTGTCTGTGTGTCTCACACTCTCTGTCTGTGTGTCTCACACTCTCTGTCTGTGTGTCTCACACTCTCTGTCTGTGTGTCTCACACCCTCTGTGTGTCTCACACTCTCTGTCTGTGTGTCTCACACTCTCTGTCTGTGTGTCTATCTCTGTCTGTGTGTCTCTCTCTGTCTGTGTGTCTCTCTCTGTCTGTGTGTCTCACACTCTCTGTCTGTGTGTCTCACACTCTCTGTCTGTGTGTCTCTCTCTGTCTGTGTGTCTCACTCTCTGTCTGTGCGTCTCACACTCTCTGTCTGTGTGTCTCACACACTCTGTCTGTGTGTCTCTCTCTGTCTGTGTGTCTCACTCTCTGTGTGTCTCTCTCTGTCTGTGTGTCTCACACACTCTGTCTGTGTGCCTCTCTCTGTCTGTGTGTCTCACACCCTCTGTGTGTCTCACACTCTCTGTCTGTGTGTCTCACACTCTCTGTCTGTGTGTCTCTCTCTTTCTGTGTGTCTCACACTCTCTGTCTGTGTGTCTCTCTCTGTCTGTGTGTCTCACACTCTCTGTCTGTGTGTCTCACTCTCTGTCTGTGTGTCTCACTCTCTGTCTGTGTGTCTCTCTCTGTCTGTGTGTCTCACACTCTCTGTCTGTGTGTCTCACACACTGTCTGTGTGTCTCACACTCTCTGTCTGTGTGTCTCACACACTCTGTCTGTGTCTCTCTCTGTCTGTGTGTCTCACTCTCTGTGTGTCTCTCTCTGTCTGTGTGTCTCACACACTCTGTCTGTGTGTCTCTCTCTCTGTCTGTGTGTCTCACACTCTCTGTCTGTGTGTCTCACACTCTCTGTCTGTGTGTCTCACACTCTCTGTCTGTGTGTCTCACTCTCTCTGTCTGTGAATCTCACACTCTCTGTCTGTGTGTCTCACTCTCTGTCTGTGTGTCTCTCTCTGTCTGTGTGTCTCACTCTCTGTCTGTGTGTCTCTCTCTGTCTGTGTGTCTCTCTCTGTCTGTGTGTCTCTCTCTGTCTGTGTGTCTCACACTCTCTGTCTGTGTGTCTCTCTTTGTCTGTGTGTCTCACGCTCTCTGTCTGTGTGTCTCTCTCTGTCTGTGTGTCTCTCTCTCTGTCTGTGTGTCTCTCTCTGTCTGTGTGTCTCTCACTCTCTGTCTGTGTGTCTCACACTCTCTGTCTGTGTGTCTCTCTCTGTCTGTGTGTCTCTCTCTGTCTGTGTGTCTCTCTCTCTGTCTGTGTGTCTCACACTCTCTGTCTGTGAGTCTCTCTCTCTGTCTGTGTCTCTCTCTCTGTCTGTGTGTCTCTCTCTGTCTGTGTGTCTCACACTCTCTGTCTGTGTGTCTCACACTCTCTGTCTGTGTGTCTCTCTCTCTGTCTGTGTCTCTCTCTCTGTCTGTGTGTCTCACTCTCTCTGTCTGTGTGTTTCTCTCTGTCTGTGTGTATCTCTCTGTCTGTGTGTCTCACACTCTCTGTCTGTGTGTCTCACACTCTCTGTCTGTGTCTCTCTCTCTGTCTGTGTGTCTCACACTCTCTGTCTGTATGTCTCACACTCTCTGTCTGTGTGTGTCTCTCTCTGTCTGTGTGTCTCTCTCTCTGTCTGTGTGTCTCTCTCTGTCTGTGTGTCTCACACTCTCTGTCTGTGTGTCTCACACTCTCTGTCTGTGTGTCTCTCTCTCTGTCTGTGTGTCTCACTCTCTCTGTCTGTGTGTTTCTCTCTGTCTGTGTGTATCTCTCTGTCTGTGTGTCTCACACTCTCTGTCTGTGTGTCTCACACTCTCTGTCTGTGTGTCACTCTCTCTGCCTGTGTCTCTCTCTCTGTCTGGGTGTCTCACTCTCTCTGTCTGTGTGTATCTCTCTGTCTGTGTGTCTCTCTCTGTCTGTGTGTCTCACACTCTCTGTCTGTGTCTCCCTCTCTCTGTCTGTGTGTCTCTCTCTGTCTGTGTGTCTCACACTCTCTGTCTGTGTCTCACACTCTCTGTCTGTGTCTCACACTCTCTGTCTGTGTGTCACGCTCTCTGTCTGTGTGTGTCTCTCTCTGTCTGTGTGTCTCTCTCTCTGTCTGTGTGTCTCACACTCTGTCTGTGTGTCTCACTCTCTGTCTGTGTGTGTCTCTCTCTCTGTCTGTGTGTCTCTCTCTCTGTCTGTGTCTCACACTCTGTCTGTGTGTCTCACTCTCTGTCTGTGTGTGTCTCTCTCTCTGTCTGTGTGTCTCTCTGTCTGTGTGTCTCACACTCTCTGTCTGTGTGTCTCACACTCACTGTCTGTGTCTCTCTCTCTGTCTGTGTGTCTCACACTTTCTGTCTGTGTGTCTCACTCTCTCTGTCTGTGTGTCTCACACTCTCTGTCTGTGTGTCTCTCACACTCTGTCTGTGTGTCTCTCTCTCTCTGTCTGTGTGTCTCACACTCTCTGTGTGTGTCTCTCTCTGTCTGTCTGTCTCTCTCTCTGTCTGTGTGTCTCTCTCTCTGTCTGTGTGTCTCTCACTCTCTGTGTCTGTGTCTCACACTCTCTGCCTGTGTGTCTCACTCTCTGTCTGTGTGTCTCACACTCTCTCTCTGTGTGTCTCACACTCTCTGTCTGTGTCTCTGTCTGTGTGTCTCTGTCTGCGTGTCTTACACTCTCTGTGTGTCTCACACTCTCTGTCTGTGTGTCTCTCTCTGTCTGTGTGTCTCTCTCTGTCTGTGTGTCTCACACTCTCTGTCTGTGTGTCTCACTCTGTCTGTGTCTCACACTCTCTGTCTGTGTGTCTCACACTCTCTGTCTGTGTGTCTCACACTCTCTGTCTGTGTGTCTCTCTCTGTCTGTATGTCTCACACTCTCTGTCTGTGTGTCTCACACTCCCTCTCTGTGTGTCTCACACTCTCTGTCTGTGTGTCTCACTCTCTCTGTCTGTGTGTCACTCTCTCTGTGTGTGTGTCTCACTCTCTGTCTGTGTGTCTCTCACTCTCTGTCTGTGTGTCTCTCTCTGTCTGTGTGTCTCACACTCTCTGTCTGTGTGTCCCACTCTCTGTCTGTGTGTGTCACACTCTCTGTCTGTGTGTCCCTCTCTGTCTGTGTGTCTCTCTCTGTCTGTGTGTCTCTCTCTGTCTGTGTGTCTCACACTCTGTCTGTGTGTCTCACACTCTCTGTCTGTGTGTCTCACACTCTCTGTCTGTGTGTCTCACACTCTCTGTCTGTGTGTCTCTCTGTCTGTGTGTCTCACACTCTCTGTCTGTGTGTCTCTCTCTCTGTCTGTGTGTCTCACACTCTCTGTCAGTGTGTCTCTCTCTGTGTCTGTGTGTCTCTCTCTGTCTGTGTGTCTCACACTCTCTGTCTGTGTGTCTCACACTCTCTGTCTGTGTGTCCCTCTCTGTCAGTGTGTGTGTCTCTCTGTCTGTGTGTCTCTCTCTGTCTGTGTGTCTCACACTCTCTGTCTGTGTGTCTCTCTCTCTGTCTGTGTGTCTCTCTCTCTGTCTGTGTGTCTCACACTCTCTGTCTGTGTGTCTCACACTCTCTGTCTGTGTCTCTCTCTCTGTCTGTCTGTCTCTCTCTCTGTCTGTCTCTCTCTCTGTCTGTGTCTCTCTCTGTCTGTGTGTCTCTCTCTGTCTGTGTGTCTCACACTCTCTCTCTGAGTCTCTCTCTGTCTGTGTGTCTCTCTCTGTCTGTGTGTCTCTCTCTGTCTGTGTGTCTCACACTCTCTGTCTGTGTGTCTCTCTTTGTCTGTGTGTCTCACACTCTCTGTCTGTGTGTCTCTCTCTGTCTGTGTGTCTCACTCTCTGTCTGTGTGTCTCTCTCTGTTTGTGTGGCTCACTCTGTCTGTGTGTCTCACACTCTCTGTCTGTGTGTCTCACACTCTGTCTGTGTGTCTCTCTCTCTGTGTCTGTGTGTCTCACACTCTCTGTGTGTGTCTCACACTCTCTGTCTGTGTGTCTCTCTCTGTCTGTGTGTCTCACACTCTCTGTCTGTGTGTCTCACACTCTCTGTCTGTGTGTCTCACTCTCTGTCTGTGTGTCTCACACTCCCTGTCTGTGTCTCACACTCTCTGTCTGTGTGTCTCACACTCTCTGTCTGTGTGTCTCACTCTCTGTCTATGTGTCTCACTCTCTGTCTGTGTGTCTCTCTCTGTCTGTGTGTCTCACACTCTCTGTCTGTGTGTCTCACACTCTCTGTCTGTGTGTCTCACACTCTGTCTGTGTGTCTCACACTCTCGGTCTGTCTGTGTCTCACACTCTCTGTCTGTGTGTCTCTCACTCTCTGTCTGTCTGTGTCTCACACTCTCTGTGTGTCTCACACTCTCTGTCTGTGTATCTCACACTCTCTGTCTGTGTATCTCACACACTCTGTCTGTGTGTCTCACTCTCTGTGTGTCTCACTCTCTGTCTGTGTGTCTCTCTCTGTCTGTGTGTCTCACACTCTCTGTCTGTGTATCTCACACTCTCTGTCTGTGTGTCTCACTCTCTGTCTGTGTGTCTCACTCTCTGTCTGTGTGTCTCACACTCTCTGTCTGTGTATCTCACACTCCCTGTCTGTGTGTCTCACTCTCTGTCTGTGTGTCTCACACTCTCTGTCTGTGTATCTCACACTCTCTGTCTGTGTGTCTCACTCTCTGTCTGTGTGTCTCATACTCTCTGTCTGTGTATCTCACACTCTCTGTGTGTCTCTCTCTGTCTGTGTGTCTCACAATCTCTGTCTGTGTGTCTCTCTCTGTCTGTGTGTCTCACTCTCTGTCTGTGTCTCTCTCTGTCTGTGTGTGTCTCTCTCTGTCTGTGTGTGTCTCTCTCTGTCTGTGTGTCTCACTCTCTGTCTGTGTGTCTCACACGCTCTGTCTGTGTGTCTCACACGCTCTGTCTGTGTGTCTCACACTCTCTGTCTGTGTGCCTCACACTCTCTGTCTGTGTCTCTCTCTGTCTGTGTGTGTCTCTCTCTGTCTGTGTATCTCACACTCTCTGTCTGTGTGTCTCACACTCTCTGTGTGTCTCACTCTCTGTCTGTGTGTCTCTCTCTGTCTGTGTGTCTCACTCTCTGTCTGTGTGTCTCACACTGTCTGTCTGTGTGTCTCACACTCTCTGTCTGTGTGTCTCACACACTCTGTCTGTGTGTCTCACACCCTCTGTCTGTGTGTCTCACACTCTCTGTCTGTGTCTCTCTCTGTCTGTGTGTCTCACACTCTCTGTGTGTCTCTCTCTCTGTCTGTGTGTCTCTCTCTCTCTCTGTGTCTCTCTCTCTCTCTGTCTGTGTGTCTCACTCTCTCTGTCTGTGTGTCTCACTCTCTGTTTGTGTGTCTCACACTCTCTGTCTGTGTCTCACACTCTCTGTTTGTGTGTCTCTCTCTGCCTGTGTGTCTCACACTCTCTGTCTGTGTGTCTCACTCTCTGTTTGTGTGTCTCACACTCTCTGTCTGTGTGTCTCACACTCTCTGTCTGTGTGTCTCACACTCTCTGTCTGTGTGTCTCTCTCTGTCTGTGTGTCTCTCTCTGTCTGTGTATCTCACACTCTCTTTCTGTGTGTCTCACTCTCTGTCTGTGTGTCTCTCTCTCTGTGTCTGTGTGTCTCACACTCTCTGTCTGTGTGTCTCACACTCTCTGTCTGTGTGTCTCACACCCTCTGTGTGTCTCACACTCTCTGTCTGTGTGTCTCACACTCTCTGTCTGTGTGTCTCTCTCTGTCTGTGTGTCTCTGTCTGTGTGTCTCTCTCTGTCTGTGTGTCTCACACTCTCTGTCTGTGTGTCTCACACTCTCTGTCTGTGTGTCTCACACTCTCTGTCTGTGTGTCTCTCTCTGTCTGTGTGTCTCTCTCTGTCTGTGTGTCTCACACTCTCTGTCTGTGTGTCTCACTCTCTGTCTGTGTCTCACACTCTCTGTCTGTGTGTCTCACACTCTCTGTGTGTCTCACACTCTCTGTCTGTGTGTCTCTCTCTGTCTGTGTGTCTCACACTCTCTGTCTGTGTGTCTCACACTCTCTGTCTGTGTGTCTCACACTCCCTCTCTGTGTGTCTCACACTCTCTGTCTGTGTGTCTCACTCTCTCTGTCTGTGTGTCACTCTCTCTGTCTGTGTGTCTCACTCTCTGTCTGTGTGTCTCTCACTCTCTGTCTGTGTGTCTCTCTCTGCCTGTGTGTCTCACACTCTCTGTCTGTGTGTCCCACTCTCTGTCTGTGTGTGTCACACTCTCTGTCTGTGTGTCCCTCTCTGTCTGTGTGTCTCTCTCTGTCTGTGTGTCTCTCTCTGTCTGTGTGTCTCACACTCTGTCTGTGTGTCTCACACTCTCTGTCTGTGTGTCTCACACTCTCTGTCTGTGTGTCTCTCTGTCTGTGTGTCTCACACTCTCTGTCTGTGTGTCTCTCTCTCTGTCTGTGTGTCTCACACTCTCTGTCAGTGTGTCTCTCTCTGTGTCTGTGTGTCTCTCTCTGTCTGTGTGTCTCACACTCTCTGTCTGTGTGTCTCACACTCTCTGTCTGTGTGTCCCTCTCTGTCAGTGTGTGTGTCTCTCTGTCTGTGTGTCTCTCTCTGTCTGTGTGTCTCACACTCTCTGTCTGTGTGTCTCTCTCTCTGTCTGTGTGTCTCTCTCTCTGTCTGTGTGTCTCACTCTCTGTCTGTGTGTCTCACACTCTCTGTCTGTGTGTCTCACACTCTCTGTCTGTGTCTCTCTCTCTGTCTGTCTGTCTCTCTCTCTGTCTGTCTCTCTCTCTGTCTGTGTCTCTCTCTGTCTGTGTGTCTCTCTCTGTCTGTGTGTCTCACACTCTCTCTCTGAGTCTCTCTCTGTCTGTGTGTCTCTCTCTCTGTCTGTGTGTCTCACTCTCTGTCTGTGTGTCTCTCTCTCTCTGTCTGTGTGTCTCTCTCTGTCTGTGTGTCTCTCTCTGTGTGTCTCACACTCTCTGTCTGTGTGTCTCTCTTTGTCTGTGTGTCTCACACTCTCTGTCTGTGTGTCTCTCTCTGTCTGTGTGTCTCACTCTCTGTCTGTGTGTCTCTCTCTCTTTGTGTGGCTCACTCTGTCTTGTGTCTCACACTCTCTGTCTGTGTGTCTCACACTCTCTGTCTGTGTGTCTCTCTCTCTCTGTCTGTGTGTCTCACACTCTCTGTGTGTGTCTCACACTCTCTGTCTGTGTGTCTCTCTCTGTCTGTGTGTCTCACTCTCTGTCTGTGTGTCTCACACACTCTGTCTGTGTGTCTCTCTCTGTCTGTGTGTCTCACACTCTCTGTCTGTGTGTCTCACACTCTCTGTCTGTGTGTCTCACTCTCTGTCTGTGTGTCTCACACTCTCTGTCTGTGTGTCTCACACTCTCTGTCTGTGTGTCTCACTCTCTGTCTGTGTGTCTCACTCTCTGTCTGTGTGTCTCTCTCTGTCTGTGTGTCTCACACTCTCTGTCTGTGTGTCTCACACTCTCTGTCTGTGTGTCTCACACTCTGTCTGTGTGTCTCACACTCTCGGTCTGTCTGTGTCTCACACTCTCTGTCTGTGTGTCTCACACTCTCTGTCTGTCTGTGTCTCACACTCTCTGTGTGTCTCACACTCTCTGTCTGTGTATCTCACACACTCTGTCTGTGTGTCTCACTCTCTGTGTGTCTCACTCTCTGTCTGTGTGTCTCTCTCTCTGTCTGTGTGTCTCACACTCTCTGTCTGTGTATCTCACACTCTCTGTCTGTGTGTCTCACTCTCTGTCTGTGTGTCTCACACTCTCTGTCTGTGTATCTCACACTCCCTGTCTGTGTGTCTCACTCTCTGTCTGTGTGTCTCACACTCTCTGTCTGTGTATCTCACACTCTCTGTCTGTGTGTCTCACTCTCTCTCTGTGTGTCTCATACTCTCTGTCTGTGTATCTCACACTCTCTGTGTGTCTCTCTCTGTCTGTGTGTCTCACAATCTCTGTCTGTGTGTCTCTCTCTGTCTGTGTGTCTCACTCTCTGTCTGTGTCTCTCTCTGTCTGTGTGTGTCTCTCTCTGTCTGTGTGTGTCTCTCTCTGTCTGTGTGTCTCACTCTCTGTCTGTGTGTCTCACACGCTCTGTCTGTGTGTCTCACACGCTCTGTCTGTGTGTCTCACACTCTCTGTCTGTGTGCCTCACACTCTCTGTCTGTGTCTCTCTCTGTCTGTGTGTGTCTCTCTCTGTCTGTGTATCTCACACTCTCTCTCTGTGTGTCTCACACTCTCTGTCTGTGTGTCTCACTCTCTGTCTGTGTGTCTCTCTCTGTCTGTGTCTCTCTCTGTCTGTGTGTCTCACTCTCTGTCTGTGTGTCTCACACTGTCTGTCTGTGTGTCTCACACTCTCTGTCTGTGTGTCTCACACACTCTGTCTGTGTGTCTCACACCCTCTGTCTGTGTGTCTCACACTCTCTGTCTGTGTTTCTCTCTGTCTGTGTGTCTCACACTCTCTGTGTGTCTCTCTCTCTGTCTGTGTGTCTCTCTCTCTCTCTGTGTCTCTCTCTCTCTCTGTCTGTGTGTCTCACTCTCTCTGTCTGTGTGTCTCACTCTCTGTTTGTGTGTCTCACACTCTCTGTCTGTGTCTCACACTCTCTGTTTGTGTGTCTCTCTCTGCCTGTGTGTCTCACACTCTCTGTCTGTGTGTCTCACTCTCTGTTTGTGTGTCTCACACTCTCTGTCTGTGTGTCTCACTCTCTGTCTGTGTGTCTCACACTCTCTGTCTGTGTGTCTCACACTCTCCGTCTGTGTGTCTCTCTCTGTCTGTGTGTCTCTCTCTGTCTGTGTGTCTCACACTCTCTGTCTGTGTGTCTCACACCCTCTGTGTGTCTCACACTCTCTGTCTGTGTGTCTCACACTCTCTGTCTGTGTGTCTCTCTCTGTCTGTGTGTCTCTCTCTGTCTGTGTGTCTCTCTCTGTCTGTGTGTCTCACACTCTCTGTCTGTGTGTCTCACGCTCTCTGTCTGTGTGTCTCTCTCTGTCTGTGTGTCTCACTCTCTGTGCGTCTCACACTCTCTGTCTGTGTGTCTCACACACTCTGTCTGTGTGTCTCTCTCTGTCTGTGTGTCTCACTCTCTGTGTGTCTCTCTCTGTCTGTGTGTCTCACACACTCTGTCTGTGTGCCTCTCTCTGTCTGTGTGTCTCACACCCTCTGTGTGTCTCACACTCTCTGTCTGTGTGTCTCACACTCTCTGTCTGTGTGTCTCTCTCTGTCTGTGTGTCTCACACTCACTGTCTGTGTGTCTCACACTCTCTGTCTGTGTGTCTCACTCTCTGTCTGTGTGTCTCACTCTCTGTCTGTGTGTCTCTCTCTGTCTGTGTGTCTCACACTCTCTGTCTGTGTGTCTCACACTCTCTGTCTGTGTGTCTCACACTCTCTGTCTGTGTTTCTCACACACTCTGTCTGTGTCTCTCTCTGTCTGTGTGTCTCACACACTCTGTCTGTGTGTCTCTCTCTCTGTCTGTGTGTCTCACACTCTCTGTCTGTGTGTCTCACACTCTCTGTCTGTGTGTCTCACTCTCTCTGTCTGTGAATCTCACACTCTCTGTCTGTGTGTCTCACTCTCTGTGTGTCTCTCTCTGTCTGTGTGTCTCACTCTCTGTCTGTGTGTCTCTCTCTCTCAGTCTGTGTGTCTCTCTCTGTCTGTGTGTCTCTCTCTGTCTGTGTGTCTCTCTATGTCTGTGTGTCTCACACTCTCTGTCTGTGTGTCTCTCTTTGTCTGTGTGTCTCACACTCTCTGTCTGTGTGTCTCTCTCTGTCTGTGTGTCTCTCTCTCTGTCTGTGTGTCTCTCTCTGTCTGTGTGTCTCTCACTCTCTGTCTGTGTGTCTCACACTCTCTGTCTGTGTGTCTCTCTCTGTCTGTGTGTCTCTCTCTGTCTGTGTGTCTCTCTCTATCTGTGTGTCTCTCTCTCTGTCTGTGTGTCTCTCTGTCTGTGTGTCTCACACTCTCTGTCTGTGTGTCTCTCTCTCTGTCTGTGTCTCTCTCTCTGTCTGTGTGTCTCTCTCTGTCTGTGTGTCTCACACTCTCTGTCTGTGTGTCTCTCTCTCTGTCTGTGTCTCTCTCTCTGTCTGTGTGTCTCACTCTCTCTGTCTGTGTGTTTCTCTCTGTCTGTGTGTATCTCTCTGTCTGTGTGTCTCACACTCTCTGTCTGTGTGTCTCACACTCTCTGTCTGTGTCTCTCTCTCTGTCTGTGTGTCTCACACTCTCTGTCTGTATGTCTCACACTCTCTGTCTGTGTGTGTCTCTCTCTGTCTGTGTGTCTCTCTCTCTGTCTGTGTGTCTCTCTCTGTCTGTGTGTCTCACACTCTCTGTCTGTGTGTCTCACACTCTCTGTCTGTGTGTCTCTCTCTCTGTCTGTGTCTCTCTCTCTGTCTGTGTGTCTCACTCTCTCTGTCTGTGTGTTTCTCTCTGTCTGTGTGTATCTCTCTGTCTGTGTGTCTCACACTCTCTGTCTGTGTGTCTCACACTCTCTGTCTGTGTGTCTCTCTCTCTGCCTGTGTCTCTCTCTCTGTCTGGGTGTCTCACTCTCTCTGTCTGTGTGTATCTCTCTGTCTGTGTGTCTCTCTCTGTCTGTGTGTCTCACACTCTCTGTCTGTGTCTCCCTCTCTCTGTCTGTGTGTCTCTCTCTGTCTGTGTGTCTCACACTCTCTGTCTGTGTCTCACACTCTCTGTCTGTGTCTCACACTCTCTGTCTGTGTGTCACGCTCTCTGTCTGTGTGTGTCTCTCTCTGTCTGTGTGTCTTTCTCTCTGTCTGTGTGTCTCACACTCTGTCTGTGTGTCTCACTCTCTGTCTGTGTGTGTCTCTCTCTGTCTGTGTGTCTCTCTCTGTCTGTGTGTCTCTCTCTGTCTGTGTGTCTCACACTCTCTGTCTGTGTGTCTCACGCTCTCTGTCTGTGTGTCTCTCTCTGTCTGTGTGTCTCACTCTCTGTGCGTCTCACACTCTCTGTCTGTGTGTCTCACACACTCTGTCTGTGTGTCTCTCTCTGTCTGTGTGTCTCACTCTCTGTGTGTCTCTCTCTGTCTGTGTGTCTCACACACTCTGTCTGTGTGCCTCTCTCTGTCTGTGTGTCTCACACCCTCTGTGTGTCTCACACTCTCTGTCTGTGTGTCTCACACTCTCTGTCTGTGTGTCTCTCTCTGTCTGTGTGTCTCACACTCACTGTCTGTGTGTCTCACACTCTCTGTCTGTGTGTCTCACTCTCTGTCTGTGTGTCTCACTCTCTGTCTGTGTGTCTCTCTCTGTCTGTGTGTCTCACACTCTCTGTCTGTGTGTCTCACACTCTCTGTCTGTGTGTCTCACACTCTCTGTCTGTGTTTCTCACACACTCTGTCTGTGTCTCTCTCTGTCTGTGTGTCTCACACACTCTGTCTGTGTGTCTCTCTCTCTGTCTGTGTGTCTCACACTCTCTGTCTGTGTGTCTCACACTCTCTGTCTGTGTGTCTCACTCTCTCTGTCTGTGAATCTCACACTCTCTGTCTGTGTGTCTCACTCTCTGTGTGTCTCTCTCTGTCTGTGTGTCTCACTCTCTGTCTGTGTGTCTCTCTCTCTCAGTCTGTGTGTCTCTCTCTGTCTGTGTGTCTCTCTCTGTCTGTGTGTCTCTCTCTGTCTGTGTGTCTCTCTATGTCTGTGTGTCTCACACTCTCTGTCTGTGTGTCTCTCTTTGTCTGTGTGTCTCACACTCTCTGTCTGTGTGTCTCTCTCTGTCTGTGTGTCTCTCTCTCTGTCTGTGTGTCTCTCTCTGTCTGTGTGTCTCTCACTCTCTGTCTGTGTGTCTCACACTCTCTGTCTGTGTGTCTCTCTCTGTCTGTGTGTCTCTCTCTATCTGTGTGTCTCTCTCTCTGTCTGTGTGTCTCTCTGTCTGTGTGTCTCACACTCTCTGTCTGTGTGTCTCTCTCTCTGTCTGTGTCTCTCTCTCTGTCTGTGTGTCTCTCTCTGTCTGTGTGTCTCACACTCTCTGTCTGTGTGTCTCTCTCTCTGTCTGTGTCTCTCTCTCTGTCTGTGTGTCTCACTCTCTCTGTCTGTGTGTTTCTCTCTGTCTGTGTGTATCTCTCTGTCTGTGTGTCTCACACTCTCTGTCTGTGTGTCTCACACTCTCTGTCTGTGTCTCTCTCTCTGTCTGTGTGTCTCACACTCTCTGTCTGTATGTCTCACACTCTCTGTCTGTGTGTGTCTCTCTCTGTCTGTGTGTCTCTCTCTCTGTCTGTGTCTCTCTCTCTGTCTGTGTGTCTCTCTCTGTCTGTGTGTCTCACACTCTCTGTCTGTGTGTCTCACACTCTCTGTCTGTGTGTCTCTCTCTCTGTCTGTGTCTCTCTCTCTGTCTGTGTGTCTCACTCTCTCTGTCTGTGTGTTTCTCTCTGTCTGTGTGTATCTCTCTGTCTGTGTGTCTCACACTCTCTGTCTGTGTGTCTCACACTCTCTGTCTGTGTGTCTCTCTCTCTGCCTGTGTCTCTCTCTCTGTCTGGGTGTCTCACTCTCTCTGTCTGTGTGTATCTCTCTGTCTATGTGTCTCTCTCTGTCTGTGTGTCTCACACTCTCTGTCTGTGTCTCCCTCTCTCTGTCTGTGTGTCTCTCTCTGTCTGTGTGTCTCACACTCTCTGTCTGTGTCTCACACTCTCTGTCTGTGTCTCACACTCTCTGTCTGTGTGTCACGCTCTCTGTCTGTGTGTGTCTCTCTCTGTCTGTGTGTCTTTCTCTCTGTCTGTGTGTCTCACACTCTGTCTGTGTGTCTCACTCTCTGTCTGTGTGTGTCTCTCTCTCTGTCTGTGTGTCTCTCTCTCTGTCTGTGTCTCACACTCTGTCTGTGTGTCTCACTCTCTGTCTGTGTGTGTCTCTCTCTCTGTCTGTGTGTCTCTCTGTCTGTGTGTCTCACACTCTCTGTCTGTGTGCCTCTCTCTGTCTGTGTGTCTCACACCCTCTGTGTGTCTCACACTCTCTGTCTGTGTGTCTCACACTCTCTGTCTGTGTGTCTCTCTCTGTCTGTGTGTCTCACACTCTCTGTCTGTGTGTCTCTCTCTGTCTGTGTGTCTCACACTCTCTGTCTGTGTGTCTCACTCTCTGTCTGTGTGTCTCACTCTCTGTCTGTGTGTCTCTCTCTGTCTGTGTGTCTCACACTCTCTGTCTGTGTGTCTCACACACTGTCTGTGTGTCTCACACTCTCTGTCTGTGTGTCTCACACTCTGTCTGTGTGTCTCACACTCTCTGTCTGTCTGTGTCTCACACTCTCTGTGTGTCTCACACTCTCTGTCTGTGTATCTCACACACTCTGTCTGTGTGTCTCACTCTCTGTGTGTCTCACTCTCTGTCTGTGTGTCTCTCTCTCTGTCTGTGTGTCTCTCTCTCTGTCTGTGTGTCTCGCACTCTCTGTCTGTGTATCTCACACTCTCTGTCTGTGTGTCTCACTCTCTGTCTGTGTGTCTCACACTCTCTGTCTGTGTATCTCACACTCCCTGTCTGTGTGTCTCACTCTCTGTCTGTGTGTCTCACACTCTCTGTCTGTGTATCTCACACTCTCTGTCTGTGTATCTCACACTCTCTGTCTGTGTGTCTCACTCTCTGTCTGTGTGTCTCATACTCTCTGTCTGTGTATCTCACACTCTCTGTGTGTCTCTCTCTGTCTGTGTGTCTCACAATCTCTGTCTGTGTGTCTCTCTCTGTCTGTGTGTCTCACTCTCTGTCTGTGTCTCTCTCTGTCTGTGTGTGTCTCTCTCTGTCTGTGTGTGTCTCTCTCTGTCTGTGTGTCTCACTCTCTGTCTGTGTGTCTCACACGCTCTGTCTGTGTGTCTCACACGCTCTGTCTGTGTGTCTCACACTCTCTGTCTGTGTGCCTCACACTCTCTGTCTGTGTCTCTCTCTGTCTGTGTGTGTCTCTCTCTGTCTGTGTATCTCACACTCTCTGTCTGTGTGTCTCACACTCTCTGTCTGTGTGTCTCACTCTCTGTCTGTGTGTCTCTCTCTGTCTGTGTCTCTCTCTGTCTGTGTGTCTCACACTCTCTGTCTGTGTGTCTCACACTCTCTGTCTGTGTGTCTCACACACTCTGTCTGTGTGTCTCACACCCTCTGTCTGTGTGTCTCACACTCTCTGTCTGTGTTTCTCTCTGTCTGTGTGTCTCACACTCTCTGTGTGTCTCTCTCTCTGTATGTGTGTGTCTCTCTCTCTCTGTGTCTCTCTCTCTCTCTGTCTGTGTGTCTCACTCTCTCTGTCTGTGTGTCTCACTCTCTGTTTGTGTGTCTCACACTCTCTGTCTGTGTCTCACACTCTCTGTTTGTGTGTCTCTCTCTGCCTGTGTGTCTCACACTCTCTGTCTGTGTGTCTCACTCTCTGTTTGTGTGTCTCACACTCTCTGTCTGTGTGTCTCACTCTCTGTCTGTGTGTCTCACACTCTCTGTCTGTGTGTCTCACACTCTCTGTCTGTGTGTCTCTCTCTGTCTGTGTGTCTCTCTCTGTCTGTGTATCTCACACTCTCTTTCTGTGTGTCTCACTCTCTGTCTGTGTGTCTCTCTCTCTGTGTCTGTGTGTCTCACACTCTCTGTCTGTGTGTCTCACACTCTCTGTCTGTGTGTCTCACACCCTCTGTGTGTCTCACACCCTCTGTGTGTCTCACACTCTCTGTCTGTGTGTCTCACACTCTCTGTCTGTGTGTCTCTCTCTGTCTGTGTGTCTCTCTCTGTCTGTGTGTCTCTCTCTGTCTGTGTGTCTCACACTCTCTGTCTGTGTGTCTCACACTCTCTGTCTGTGTGTCTCTCTCTGTCTGTGTGTCTCACTCTCTGTCTGTGCGTCTCACACTCTCTGTCTGTGTGTCTCACTCTCTGTGTGTCTCTCTCTGTCTGTGTGTCTCACACACTCTGTCTGTGTGCCTCTCTCTGTCTGTGTGTCTCACACCCTCTGTGTGTCTCACACTCTCTGTCTGTGTGTCTCACACTCTCTGTCTGTGTGTCTCACACTCTCTGTCTGTGTGTCTCACTCTCTGTCTGTGTGTCTCACTCTCTGTCTGTGTGTCTCTCTCTGTCTGTGTGTCTCACACTCTCTGTCTGTGTGTCTCACACTCTCTGTCTGTGTGTCTCACACACTCTGTCTGTGTCTCTCTCTGTCTGTGTGTCTCACACACTCTGTCTGTGTGTCTCTCTCTCTGTCTGTGTGTCTCACACTCTCTGTCTGTGTGTCTCACACTCTCTGTCTGTGTGTCTCACTCTCTCTGTCTGTGAATCTCACACTCTCTGTCTGTGTGTCTCACTCTCTGTCTGTGTGTCTCTCTCTGTCTGTGTGTCTCTCTCTGTCTGTGTGTCTCTCTCTGTCTGTGTGTCTCTCTCTGTCTGTGTGTCTCACACTCTCTGTCTGTGTGTCTCTCTTTGTCTGTGTGTCTCACACTCTCTGTCTGTGTGTCTCTCTCTGTCTGTGTGTCTCTCTCTCTGTCTGTGTGTCTCTCTCTGTCTGTGTGTCTCTCACTCTCTGTCTGTGTGTCTCACACTCTCTGTCTGTGTGTCTCTCTCTGTCTGTGTGTCTCTGTCTGTGTGTCTCTCTCTATCTGTGTGTCTCTCTCTCTGTCTGTGTGTCTCTCTGCCTGTGTGTCTCACACTCTCTGTCTGTGTGTCTCTCTCTCTGTCTGTGTCTCTCTCTCTGTCTGTGTGTCTCTCTCTGTCTGTGTGTCTCACACTCTCTGTCTGTGTGTCTCTCTCTCTGTCTGTGTCTCTCTCTCTGTCTGTGTGTCTCACTCTCTCTGTCTGTGTGTTTCTCTCTGTCTGTGTGTATCTCTCTGTCTGTGTGTCTCACACTCTCTGTCTGTGTGTCTCACACTCTCTGTCTGTGTCTCTCTCTCTGTCTGTGTGTCTCACACTCTCTGTCTGTATGTCTCACACTCTCTGTCTGTGTGTGTCTCTCTCTGTCTGTGTGTCTCTCTCTCTGTCTGTGTGTCTCTCTCTGTCTGTGTGTCTCACACTCTCTGTCTGTGTGTCTCACACTCTCTGTCTATGTGTCTCTCTCTCTGTCTGTGTCTCTCTCTCTGTCTGTGTGTCTCACTCTCTCTGTCTGTGTGTTTCTCTCTGTCTGTGTGTATCTCTCTGTCTGTGTGTTTCTCTCTGTCTGTGTGTCTCACACTCTCTGTCTGTGTGTCTCACACTCTCTGTCTGTGTGTCTCACACTCTCTGTCTGTGTGTCTCTCTCTCTGCCTGTGTCTCTCTCTCTGCCTGTGTCTCTCTCTCTGTCTGGGTGTCTCACTCTCTCTGTCTGTGTGTATCTCTCTGTCTGTGTGTCTCTCTCTGTCTGTGTGTCTCACACTCTCTGTCTGTGTCTCCCTCTCTCTGTCTGTGTGTCTCTCTCTGTCTGTGTGTCTCACACTCTCTGTCTGTGTCTCACACTCTCTGTCTGTGTCTCACACTCTCTGTCTGTGTGTCACGCTCTCTGTCTGTGTGTGTCTCTCTCTGTCTGTGTGTCTTTCTCTCTGTCTGTGTGTCTCACACTCTGTCTGTGTGTCTCACTCTCTGTCTGTGTGTGTCTCTCTCTCTGTCTGTGTGTCTCTCTCTCTGTCTGTGTCTCACACTCTGTCTGTGTGTCTCACTCTCTGTCTGTGTGTGTCTCTCTCTCTGTCTGTGTGTCTCTCTGTCTGTGTGTCTCACACTCTCTGTCTGTGTGCCTCTCTCTGTCTGTGTGTCTCACACCCTCTGTGTGTCTCACACTCTCTGTCTGTGTGTCTCACTCTCTGTCTGTGTGTCTCACTCTCTGTCTGTGTGTCTCTCTCTGTCTGTGTGTCTCACACTCTCTGTCTGTGTGTCTCACACACTCTGTCTGTGTCTCTCTCTGTCTGTGTGTCTCACTCTCTGTGTGTCTCCCTCTGTCTGTGTGTCTCACACTCTCTGTCTGTGTGTCTCACACTCTCTGTCTGTGTGTCTCACACTCTCTGTCTGTGTGTCTCACACACTCTGTCTGTGTGTCTCACACACTCTGTCTGTGTCTCTCTCTGTCTGTGTGTCTCACACACTCTGTCTGTGTCTCTCTCTGTCTGTGTGTCTCACACTCTCTGTCTGTGTGTCTCACACACTCTGTCTGTGTCTCTCTCTGTCTGTGTGTCTCATTCTCTGTGTGTCTCTCTCTGTCTGTGTGTCTCACACACTCTGTCTGTGTGTCTCACACTCTCTGTCTGTGTGTCTCACACTCTCAGTCTGTGTGTCTCTCTCTGTCTGTGTGTCTCTCTCTGTCTGTGTGTCTCTCTCTGTCTGTGTGTCTCACACTCTCTGTCTGTGTGTCTCACACTCTCTGTCTGTATTTCTCTCTCTGTCTGTGTGTCTCTCTCTCTGTCTGTGTGTCTCTCTCTGTCTGTGTGTCTCTCTCTATCTGTGTGTCTCTCTCTCTGTCTGTGTGTCTCTCTGTCTGTGTGTCTCACACTCTCTGTCTGTGTGTCTCTCTCTCTGTCTGTGTCTCTCTCTCTGTCTGTGTGTCTCTCTCTGTCTGTGTGTCTCACACTCTCTGTCTGTGTGTCTCTCTCTGTCTGTGTGTCTCTCTCTATCTGTGTGTCTCTCTCTCTGTCTGTGTGTCTCTCTGTCTGTGTGTCTCACACTCTCTCTCTGTCTGTGTCTCTCTCTCTGTCTGTGTCTCTCTCTCTGTCTGTGTGTCTCTCTCTGTCTCTGTGTCTCACACTCTCTGTCTGTGTGTCTCACACTCTCTGTCTGTGTGTCTCTCTCTCTGTCTGTGTCTCTCTCTCTGTCTGTGTGTCTCACTCTCTCTGTCTGTGTGTTTCTCTCTGTCTGTGTGTATCTCTCTGTCTGTGTGTCTCACACTCTCTGTCTGTGTGTCTCACACTCTCTGTCTGTGTCTCTCTCTCTGTCTGTGTGTCTCACACTCTCTGTCTGTATGTCTCACACTCTCTGTCTGTGTGTGTCTCTCTCTGTCTGTGTGTCTCTCTCTCTGTCTGTGTGTCTCTCTCTGTCTGTGTGTCTCACACACTCTGTCTGTGTGTCTCACACTCTCTGTCTGTGTGTCTCTCTCTCTGTCTGTGTCTCTCTCTCTGTCTGTGTGTCTCACTCTCTCTGTCTGTGTGTTTCTCTCTGTCTGTGTGTATCTCTCTGTCTGTGTGTCTCACACTCTCTGTCTGTGTGTCTCACACTCTCTGTCTGTGTGTCTCTCTCTCTGCCTGTGTCTCTCTCTCTGTCTGGGTGTCTCACTCTCTCTGTCTGTGTGTATCTCTCTGTCTGTGTGTCTCTCTCTGTCTGTGTGTCTCACACTCTCTGTCTGTGTCTCCCTCTCTCTGTCTGTGTGTCTCTCTCTGTCTGTGTGTCTCACACTCTCTGTCTGTGTCTCACACTCTCTGTCTGTGTGTCACGCTCTCTGTCTGTGTGTGTCTCTCTCTGTCTGTGTGTCTCTCTCTCTGTCTGTGTGTCTCACACTCTGTCTGTGTGTCTCACTCTCTGTCTGTGTGTGTCTCTCTCTCTGTCTGTGTGTCTCTCTCTCTGTCTGTGTCTCACACTCTGTCTGTGTGTCTCACTCTCTGTCTGTGTGTGTCTCTCTCTCTGTCTGTGTGTCTCTCTGTCTGTGTGTCTCACACTCTCTGTCTGTGTCTCACACTCACTGTCTGTGTCTCTCTCTCTGTCTGTGTGTCTCACACTTTCTGTCTGTGTGTCTCACTCTCTCTGTCTGTGTGTCTCACACTCTCTGTCTGTGTGTCTCTCACACTCTGTCTGTGTGTGTCTCTCTCTCTGTCTGTGTGTCTCACACTCTCTGTGTGTGTCTCTCTCTGTCTGTGTGTCTCTCTCTCTGTCTGTGTCTCTCTCTCTGTCTGATGTCTCTCACTCTCTGTGTGTGTGTCTCACACTCTCTGTGTGTGTGTCTCACACTCTCTGTCTGTGTGTCTCACTCTCTGTCTGTGTGTCTCACACTCTCTGTCTGTGTCTCTGTCTGTGTGTCTCTGTCTGTGTGTCTTACACTCTCTGTGTGTCTCACACTCTCTGTCTGTGTGTCTCCTCTGTCTGTGTGTCTCTCTCTGTCTGTGTGTCTCTCTCTGTCTGTGTGTCTCACACTCTCTGTCTGTGTGTCTCACTCTCTGTCTGTGTCTCACACTCTCTGTCTGTGTGTCTCACACTCTCTGTCTGTGTGTCTCACACTCTCTGTCTGTGTGTCTCTCTCTGTCTGTGTGTCTCACACTCTCTGTCTGTGTGTCTCACACTCCCTCTCTGTGTGTCTCACACTGTCTGTCTGTGTGTCTCACTCTCTCTGTCTGTATGTCACTCTCTCTGTCTGTGTGTCTCACTCTCTGTCTGTGTGTCTCTCACTCTCTGTCTGTGTGTCTCTCTATGTCTGTGTGTCTCACACTCTCTGTCTGTGTGTCCCACTCTCTGTCTGTGTGTGTCACACTCTCTGTCTGTGTGTCCCTCTCTGTCTGTGTGTCTCTCTCTGTCTGTGTGTCTCACATTCTGTCTGTGTGTCTCACACTCTCTGTGTGTCTCACACTCTCTGTCTGTGTGTCTCACACTCTCTGTCTGTGTGTCTCACACTCTCTGTCTGTGTGTCTCTCTGTCTGTGTGTCTCACACTCTCTGTCTGTGTGTCTCTCTCTGTCTGTGTGTCTCACACTCTCTGTCAGTGTGTCTCTCTCTGTGTCTGTGTGTCTCTCTCTGTCTGTGTGTCTCACACTCTCTGTCTGTGTGTCTCACACTCTCTGTCTGTGTGTCCCTCTCTGTCAGTGTGTGTGTCTCTCTGTCTGTGTGTCTCTCTCTGTCTGTGTGTCTCACACTCTCTGTCTGTGTGTCTCTCTCTCTGTCTCTGTGTCTCTCTCTCTGTCTGTGTGTCTCACTCTCTGTCTGTGTGTCTCACACTCTCTGTCTGTGTGTCTCACACTCTCTGTCTGTGTCTCTCTCTCTGTCTGTCTCTCTCTCTGTCTGTGTCTCTCTCTGTCTGTGTGTCTCTCTCTGTCTGTGTGTCTCACACTCTCTCTCTGAGTCTCTCTCTGTCTGTGTGTCTCTCTCTCTCTCTGTGTGTCTCACACTCTGTCTGTGTGTCTCACACTCTCTGTCTGTGTGTCTCTCTCTCTCTGTCTGTGTCTCTCTCTCTGTCTGTGTGTCTCTCTCTGTCTGTGTGTCTCTCACACTGTCTGTGTCTCTCTCTGTCTGTCTGTGTGTCTCACACTCTCTGTCTGTGTGTCTCACTCTCTCTGTCTGTGTGTGTCTCTCTGTCTGTGTGTCTCACACTCTCTGTCTGTGTGTCTCACACTCTCTGTCTGTGTGTGTCTCTCTCTGTGTCTCTCTCTCTGTCTGTGTGTCTCACACACTCTGTCTGTATCTCACACTCTCTGTCTGTGTGTCTCTCTCTGTCTGTGTGTCTCTCACACTGTCTGTGTGTGTCTCTCTCTGTCTGTGTGTCTCTCTCTGTCTGTGTGTCTCTCTCTGTCTGTGTGTCTCACACTCTCTGTCTGTGTGTCTCACACTCTCTGTCTGTGTCTCTCTCTCTGTCTGTGTGTCTCACTCTCTGTCTGTGTGTCTCACTCTCTGTCTGTGTGTCTCGCACTCTCTGTCTGTGTGTCTCGCACTCTCTGTCTGTGTGTCTCTCTCTCTCTGTCTGTGTGTCTCTCTCTCTCTGTCTGTGTGTCTCACACTCTCTGTCTGCGTCTCTCACACTCTCTGTCTGTGTCTCTCACACTTTCTGTCTGTGTGTCTCTCTCTGTCTGTGTGTCTCACACTCTGTCTGTGTGTCTCTCTCTCTGTCTGTGTGTCTCTCTCTCTGTCTGTGTGTCTCACACTCTCTGTCTGTGTGTCTCACACTCTCTGTCTGTGTGTCTCTCTCTGTCTGTGTGTCTCACACTCTGTCTGTTTCTCTCTCTGTCTGTGTGTCTCTGTCTGTGTGTCTCACACTCTCTGTCTGTGTGTCTCACACTCTCTGTCTGTGTGTCTCACACTCTCTGTCTGTGTGTCTCTCTCTGTCTGTGTGTCTCACACTCTCTGTCTGTGTGTCTCACACTCTCTGTCTGTGTGTCTCACTCTCTCTGTCTGTGTGTATCTCTCTCTGTCTGTGTGTCTCACTCTCTGTCTGTGTGTCTCACTCTCTGTCTGTGTGTCTCTCACTCTCTGTCTGTGTGTCTCTCTCTGTCTGTGTGTCTCACACTCTCTCTCTGTGTGTCACTCTCTGTCTGTGTCTCTCACACTCTCTGTCTGTGTGTCTCACACTCTCTGTCTGTATGTCTCACACTCTCTGTCTGTGTGTCTCTCTCTGTCTGTGTGTCCCTCTCTGTCTGTGTGTCCCTCTCTGTCTGTGTGTCTCACACTCTCTGTGTGTCTCACACTCTCTGTCTGTGTGTCTCACACTCTCTGTCTGTGTTTCTCTCTGTCTGTGTGTCTCTCTCTCTGTCTGTGTGTCTCTCTCTCTGTCTGTGTCTCTCTCTGACTGTGTCTCTCTCTGTCTGTGTGTCTCACACTCTCTCTCTGTGTGTCTCTCTCTGTCTGTGTGTCTCTCTCTCTGTCTGTGTGTCACACATTCTCTGTCTGTGTGTCTCACACTCTCTGTCTGTGTGTCTCACTCTCTGTGTCTCTCTCTCTGTCTGTGTGTCTCACACACTCTGTCTGTATCTCACACTCTCTGTCTGTGTGTCTCTCTCTGTCTGTGTGTCTCTCACACTGTCTGTGTGTGTCTCTCTCTGTCTGTGTGTCTCTCTCTCTGTCTGTGTGTCTCACTCTCTGTCTGTGTGTCTCACTCTCTGTCTGTGTGTCTCACACTCTCTGTCTGTGTCTCTCTCTCTGTCTGTGTGTCTCTCTCTCTGTCTGTGTGTCTCTCTCTCTGTCTGTGTCTCTCTCTGACTGTGTCTCTCTCTGTCTGTGTGTCTCACACTCTCTGTGTGTCTCTCTCTGTCTGTGTGTCTCTCTCTGTCTGTGTGTCTCTCTCTCTGTCTGTGTGTCACACATTCTCTGTCTGTGTGTCTCACACTCTCTGTCTGTGTGTCTCACTCTCTGTCTGTGTGTCTCACACTCTCTGTCTGTGTGTCTCACACTCTCTGTCTGTGTATCTCACACTCTCTGTCTGTGTCTCTCTCTCTGTATGTGTGTCTCACTCTCTGTCTGTGTGTCTTACTCTCTGTCTGTGTGTCTCACTCTCTGTCTGTGTGTCTCGCACACTCTGTCTGTGTGTCTCACACTCTCTGTCTGTGTCTCTCACACTTTCTGTCTGTGTTTCTCTCTCTGTCTGTGTGTCTCACACTCTCTGTCTGTGTGTCTCTCTCTTTGTCTGTGTGTCTCACACTCTCTGTCTGTGTGTCTCACACTCTCTGTCTGTGTGTCTCTCTCTGTTTGTGTGTCTCTCTCTGTCTGTGTGTCTCTCTCTGTCTGTGTGTCTCCCACTCTCTGTCTGTGTGTCTCTCTCTGTCTGTGTGTCTCACTCCCTGTCTGTGTGTCTCACACCCTCTGTCTGTGTGTCTTACACCCTCTGTCTGTGTGTCTCACACTCTCTGTCTGTGTGTCTCACTCTCTGTCTGTCTCACACTCTCTGTCTGTGTGTCTCACTCTCTGTCTGTGTGTCTCACTCTCTGTCTGTGTATCTCTCTCTCTCTCTGTGTCTATCTCTGTCAGTGTGTCTCACACTCTCTGTCTGTATGTCTCACACTCTCTGTCTGTGTGTCTCTCTCTCTGTGTGTCTCTCTCTCTGTCTGTGTGTCTCTCTCTGTCTGTGTGTCTCACACTCTCTGTCTGTGTGTCTCACACTCTCTGTCTGTGTGTCTCTCTCTCTGTCTGTGTCTCTCTCTCTGTCTGTGTGTCTCACTCTCTCTGTCTGTGTGTTTCTCTCTGTCTGTGTGTATCTCTCTGTCTGTGTGTCTCACACTCTCTGTCTGTGTGTCTCACACTCTCTGTCTGTGTGTCTCTCTCTCTGCCTGTGTCTCTCTCTCTGTCTGGGTGTCTCACTCTCTCTGTCTGTGTGTATCTCTCTGTCTGTGTGTCTCACACTCTCTGTCTGTGTCTCCCTCTCTCTGTCTGTGTGTCTCTCTCTGTCTGTGTGTCTCACACTCTCTGTCTGTGTCTCACACTCTCTGTCTTTGTCTCTCTCTCTGTCTGTGTGTCTCACACTTTCTGTCTGTGTGTCTCACTCTCTCTGTCTGTGTGTCACACACTCTCTGTCTGTGTGTCTCACACTCTCTGTCTGTGTGTCTCACACTCTCTGTCTGTGTGTCTCTCACACTCTGTCTGTGTGTGTCTCTCTCTCTGTCTGTGTGTCTCACACTCTCTGTGTGTGTCTCTCTCTGTCTGTGTGTCTCTCTCTCTGTCTGTGTGTCTCTCTCTCTGTCTGTGTGTCTCTCACTCTCTGTGTGTGTGTCTCACACTCTCTGTCTGTGTGTCTCACACTCTCTGTCTGTGTGTCTCACACTCTCTGTCTGTGTCTCTGTGTGTCTCTCTCTGTCTGTGTGTCTTACACTCTCTGTGTGTCTCACACTCTCTGTCTGTGTGTCTCACACTCTCTGTCTGTGTGTCTATCTCTGTCTGTGTGTCTCTCTCTGTCTGTGTGTCTCACACTCTCTGTCTGTGTGTCTCACTCTCTGTCTGTGTGTCTCTCTCTGTCTGTGTGTCTCACACTCTCTGTCTGTGTGTCTCACACTCTCTCTCTGTGTGTCTCTCTCTGTCTGTGTGTCTCTCTCTCTGTCTGTGTGTCACTCTCTGTCTGTGTGTCTCACACTCTCTGTCTGTGTGTCTCTCTCTGTCTGTGTGTCTCACACTCTCTGTCTGTGTGTCTCACTCTCTCTGCCTGTGTGTATCTCTCTCTGTCTGTGTGTCTCACTCTCTGTCTGTGTGTCTCTCACTCTCTATCTGTGTGTCTCTCTCTGTCTGTGTGTCTCACACTCTCTGTCAGTGTGTCACTCTCTGTCTGTGTGTCTCACACTCTCTGTCTGTATGTCTCACCCTCTCTGTCTGTGTGTGTCTCTCTCTGTCTGTGTGTCTCTCTCTCTGTCTGTGTGTCTCTCTCTGTCTGTGTGTCTCACACTCTCTGTCTGTGTGTCTCACACTCTCTGTCTGTGTGTCTCTCTCTCTGTCTGTGTCTCTCTCTCTGTCTGTGTGTCTCACTCTCTCTGTCTGTGTGTATCTCTCTGTCTGTGTGTCTCACACTCTCTGTCTGTGTGTCTCACACTCTCTGTCTGTGTGTCTCTCTCTCTGCTTGTGTCTCTCTCTCTGTCTGGGTGTCTCACTCTCTCTGTCTGTGTGTATCTCTCTGTCTGTGTGTCTCTCTCTGTCTGTGTGTCTCACACTCTCTGTCTGTGTCTCCCTCTCTCTGTCTGTGTGTCTCTCTCTGTCTGTGTGTCTCACACTCTCTGTCTGTGTCTCACACTCTCTGTCTGTGTCTCACACTCTCTGTCTGTGTGTCACGCTCTCTGTCTGTGTGTGTCTCTCTCTGTCTGTGTGTCTCTCTCTCTGTCTGTGTGTCTCACACTCTGTCTGTGTGTCTCACTCTCTGTCTGTGTGTGTCTCTCTCTCTGTCTGTGTGTCTCTCTTTCTGTCTGTGTCTCACACTCTGTCTGTGTGTCTCACTCTCTGTCTGTGTGTGTCTCTCTCTCTGTCTGTGTGTCTCTCTGTCTGTGTGTCTCACACTCTCTGTCTGTGTGTCTCACACTCACTGTCTGTGTCTCTCTCTCTGTCTGTGTGTCTCACACTTTCTGTCTGTGTGTCTCACTCTCTCTGTCTGTGTGTCACACACTCTCTGTCTGTGTGTCTCACTCTCTGTCTGTGTGTCTCACAGTCTCTGTCTGTGTGTCTCTCACACTCTGTCTGTGTGTCTCTCTCTCTCTGTCTGTGTGTCTCACACTCTCTGTGTGTGTCTCTCTCTGTCTGTGTGTCTCTCTCTCTGTCTGTGTGTCTCTCTCTCTGTCTGTGTGTCTCTCTCTCTGTCTGTGTGTCTCTCACTCTCTGTGTGTGTGTCTCACACTCTGTGTGTGTCTCACACTCTCTGTCTGTGTGTCTCACACTCTCTGTCTGTGTGTCTCACACTCTCTGTCTGTGTCTCTGTCTGTGTGTCTCTCTCTGTCTGTGTGTCTTACACTCTCTGTGTGTCTCACACTCTCTGTCTGTGTGTCTCACACTCTCTGTCTGTGTGTCTCTCTCTGTCTGTGTGTCTCTCTCTGTCTGTGTGTCTCACACACTGTCTGTGTGTGTCTCTCTCTGTCTGTGTGTCTCTCTCTCTGTCTGTGTGTCTCACTCTCTGTCTGTGTGTCTCACTCTCTGTCTGTGTGTCTCACACTCTCTGTCTGTGTCTCTCTCTCTGTCTGTGTGTCTCTCTCTCTGTCTGTGTGTCTCTCTCTCTGTCTGTGTCTCTCTCTGACTGTGTCTCTCTCTGTCTGTGTGTCTCACACTCTCTGTGTGTCTCTCTCTGTCTGTGTGTCTCTCTCTGTCTGTGTGTCTCTCTCTCTGTCTGTGTGTCACACATTCTCTGTCTGTGTGTCTCACACTCTCTGTCTGTGTGTCTCACTCTCTGTCTGTGTGTCTCACACTCTCTGTCTGTGTGTCTCACACTCTCTGTCTGTGTATCTCACACTCTCTGTCTGTGTCTCTCTCTCTGTATGTGTGTCTCACTCTCTGTCTGTGTGTCTTACTCTCTGTCTGTGTGTCTCACTCTCTGTCTGTGTGTCTCGCACACTCTGTCTGTGTGTCTCACACTCTCTGTCTGTGTCTCTCACACTTTCTGTCTGTGTTTCTCTCTCTGTCTGTGTGTCTCACACTCTCTGTCTGTGTGTCTCTCTCTTTGTCTGTGTGTCTCACACTCTCTGTCTGTGTGTCTCACACTCTCTGTCTGTGTGTCTCACACTCTCTGTCTGTGTGTCTCTCTCTGTTTGTGTGTCTCTCTCTGTCTGTGTGTCTCTCTCTGTCTGTGTGTCTCCCACTCTCTGTCTGTGTGTCTCTCTCTGTCTGTGTGTCTCACTCCCTGTCTGTGTGTCTCACACCCTCTGTCTGTGTGTCTTACACCCTCTGTCTGTGTGTCTCACACTCTCTGTCTGTGTGTCTCACTCTCTGTCTGTCTCACACTCTCTGTCTGTGTGTCTCACTCTCTGTCTGTGTGTCTCACTCTCTGTCTGTGTATCTCTCTCTCTCTGTGTCTATCTCTGTCAGTGTGTCTCACACTCTCTGTCTGTATGTCTCACACTCTCTGTCTGTGTGTCTCTCTCTCTGTCTGTGTGTCTCTCTCTGTCTGTGTGTCTCACACTCTCTGTCTGTGTGTCTCACACTCTCTGTCTGTGTGTCTCTCTCTCTGTCTGTGTCTCTCTCTCTGTCTGTGTGTCTCACTCTCTCTGTCTGTGTGTTTCTCTCTGTCTGTGTGTATCTCTCTGTCTGTGTGTCTCACACTCTCTGTCTGTGTGTCTCACACTCTCTGTCTGTGTGTCTCTCTCTCTGCCTGTGTCTCTCTCTCTGTCTGGGTGTCTCACTCTCTCTGTCTGTGTGTATCTCTCTGTCTGTGTGTCTCTCTCTGTCTGTGTGTCTCACACTCTCTGTCTGTGTCTCCCTCTCTCTGTCTGTGTGTCTCTCTCTGTCTGTGTGTCTCACACTCTCTGTCTGTGTCTCACACTCTCTGTCTTTGTCTCTCTCTCTGTCTGTGTGTCTCACACTTTCTGTCTGTGTGTCTCACTCTCTCTGTCTGTGTGTCACACACTCTCTGTCTGTGTGTCTCACACTCTGTCTGTGTGTCTCACACTCTCTGTCTGTGTGTCTCTCACACTCTGTCTGTGTGTGTCTCTCTCTCTGTCTGTGTGTCTCACACTCTCTGTGTGTGTCTCTCTCTGTCTGTGTGTCTCTCTCTCTGTCTGTGTGTCTCTCTCTCTGTCTGTGTGTCTCTCACTCTCTGTGTGTGTGTCTCACACTCTCTGTCTGTGTGTCTCACACTCTCTGTCTGTGTGTCTCACACTCTCTGTCTGTGTCTCTGTGTGTCTCTCTCTGTCTGTGTGTCTTACACTCTCTGTGTGTCTCACACTCTCTGTCTGTGTGTCTCACACTCTCTGTCTGTGTGTCTATCTCTGTCTGTGTGTCTCTCTCTGTCTGTGTGTCTCACACTCTCTGTCTGTGTGTCTCACTCTCTGTCTGTGTGTCTCTCTCTGTCTGTGTGTCTCACACTCTCTGTCTGTGTGTCTCACACTCTCTCTCTGTGTGTCTCTCTCTGTCTGTGTGTCTCTCTCTCTGTCTGTGTGTCACTCTCTGTCTGTGTGTCTCACACTCTCTGTCTGTGTGTCTCTCTCTGTCTGTGTGTCTCACACTCTCTGTCTGTGTGTCTCACTCTCTCTGCCTGTGTGTATCTCTCTCTGTCTGTGTGTCTCACTCTCTGTCTGTGTGTCTCTCACTCTCTATCTGTGTGTCTCTCTCTGTCTGTGTGTCTCACACTCTCTGTCAGTGTGTCACTCTCTGTCTGTGTGTCTCACACTCTCTGTCTGTATGTCTCACCCTCTCTGTCTGTGTGTGTCTCTCTCTGTCTGTGTGTCTCTCTCTCTGTCTGTGTGTCTCTCTCTGTCTGTGTGTCTCACACTCTCTGTCTGTGTGTCTCACACTCTCTGTCTGTGTGTCTCTCTCTCTGTCTGTGTCTCTCTCTCTGTCTGTGTGTCTCACTCTCTCTGTCTGTGTGTATCTCTCTGTCTGTGTGTCTCACACTCTCTGTCTGTGTGTCTCACACTCTCTGTCTGTGTGTCTCTCTCTCTGCTTGTGTCTCTCTCTCTGTCTGGGTGTCTCACTCTCTCTGTCTGTGTGTATCTCTCTGTCTGTGTGTCTCTCTCTGTCTGTGTGTCTCACACTCTCTGTCTGTGTCTCCCTCTCTCTGTCTGTGTGTCTCTCTCTGTCTGTGTGTCTCACACTCTCTGTCTGTGTCTCACACTCTCTGTCTGTGTCTCACACTCTCTGTCTGTGTGTCACGCTCTCTGTCTGTGTGTGTCTCTCTCTGTCTGTGTGTCTCTCTCTCTGTCTGTGTGTCTCACACTCTGTCTGTGTGTCTCACTCTCTGTCTGTGTGTGTCTCTCTCTCTGTCTGTGTGTCTCTTTCTGTCTGTGTCTCACACTCTGTCTGTGTGTCTCACTCTCTGTCTGTGTGTGTCTCTCTCTCTGTCTGTGTGTCTCTCTGTCTGTGTGTCTCACACTCTCTGTCTGTGTGTCTCACACTCACTGTCTGTGTCTCTCTCTCTGTCTGTGTGTCTCACACTTTCTGTCTGTGTGTCTCACTCTCTCTGTCTGTGTGTCACACACTCTCTGTCTGTGTGTCTCACACTCTCTGTCTGTGTGTCTCACAGTCTCTGTCTGTGTGTCTCTCACACTCTGTCTGTGTGTCTCTCTCTCTCTGTCTGTGTGTCTCACACTCTCTGTGTGTGTCTCTCTCTGTCTGTGTGTGTCTCTCTCTCTGTCTGTGTGTCTCTCTCTCTGTCTGTGTGTCTCTCTCTCTGTCTGTGTGTCTCTCACTCTCTGTGTGTGTGTCTCACACTCTCTGTCTGTGTGTCTCACACTCTCTGTCTGTGTCTCTGTCTGTGTGTCTCTCTCTGTCTGTGTGTCTTACACTCTCTGTGTGTCTCACACTCTCTGTCTGTGTGTCTCACACTCTCTGTCTGTGTGTCTCTCTCTGTCTGTGTGTCTCTCTCTGTCTGTGTGTCTCACACTCTCTGTCTGTGTGTCTCTCTCTGTCTGTGTGTCTCACACTCTCTGTCTGTGTGTCTCACACTCTCTCTCTGTGTGTCTCTCTCTGTCTGTGTGTCTCACACTCTCTGTCTGTGTGTCTCACACTCTCTGTCTGTGTGTCTCTCTCTGTCTGTGTGTCTCACACTCTCTGTCTGTGTGTCTCACTCTCTCTGTCTGTGTGTATCTCTCTCTGTCTGTGTGTCTCACTCTCTGTCTGTGTGTGTCTCTCTCTCTGTCTGTGTGTCTCACACTCTCTGTCTGTGTGTCTCACACTCTCTGTCTGTGTGTCCCACTCTCTGTCTGTGTGTGTCACACTCTCTGTCTGTGTGACCCTCTCTGTCTGTGTGTCCCTCTCTGTCTGTGTGTCTCTCTCTGTCTGTGTGTCTCACACTCTCTGTCTGTGTGTCTCACACTCTCTGTCTGTGTGTCTCACACTCTCTGTCTGTGTGTCTCTCTGTCTGTGTGTCTCACACTCTGTCTGTGTGTCTCTCTCTCTGTCTGTGTGTCTCACACTCTCTGTCAGTGTGTCTCTCTCTGTGTCTGTGTGTCTCTCTCTGTCTGTGTGTCTCACACTCTCTGTCTGTGTGTCTCACACTCTCTGTCTGTGTGTCCCTCTCTGTCAGTGTGTGTCTCTCTCTGTCTGTGTGTCTCTCTCTGTCTGTGTGTCTCACACTCTCTGTCTGTGTGTCTCTCTCTCTCTGTCTGTGTGCCTCTCTCTCTGTCTGTGTGTCTCACACTCTCTGTCTGTGTGTCTCACACTCTCTGTCTGTGTGTCTCTCTCTCTGTCTGTGTGTCTCACTCTCTGTCTGTGTGTCTCACTCTCTGTGTGTCTCACACTCTCTGTCTGTGTATCTCACACTCTCTGTCTGTGTGTCTCTCTCTCTCTGTCTGTGTCTCTCACACTGTCTGTGTCTCTCTCTGTCTGTCTGTGTGTCTCACACTCTCTGTCAGTGTGTCTCACTCTCTCTGTCTGTGTGTGTCTCTCTGTCTGTGTGTCTCACACTCTCTGTCTGTGTGTCTCACACTCTCTGTCTGTGTGTGTCTCTCTCTGTGTGTCTCTCTCTGTCTGTGTGTCTCACACTCTCTGTCTGTGTGTCTCACACTCTCTGTCTGTATCTCACACTCTCTGTCTGTGTGTCTCTCTCTGTCTGTGTGTCTCTCACACTGTCTGTGTGTGTCTCTCTCTGTCTGTGTGTCTCTCTCTGTCTGTGTGTCTCTCTCTGTCTGTGTGTCTCACACTCTCTGTCTGTGTGTCTCACACTCTCTGTCTGTGTCTCTCTCTCTGTCTGTGTGTCTCACTCTCTGTCTGTGTGTCTCACTCTCTGTCTGTGTGTCTCGCACTCTCTGTCTGTGTGTCTCTCTCTCTCTGTCTGTGTGTCTCTCTCTCTCTGTCTGTGTGTGTCTCTCTCTCTGTCTGTGTGTCTCACACTCTCTGTCTGTGTCTCTCACACTCTCTGTCTGTGTCTCTCACACTTTCTGTCTGTGTGTCTCTCTCTGTCTGTGTGTCTCACACTCTCTGTCTGTGTGTCTCTCTCTCTGTCTGTGTGTCTCTCTCTCTGTCTGTGTGTCTCACACTCTCTGTCTGTGTGTCTCACACTCTCTGTATGTGTGTCTCTCTCTGTCTGTGTGTCTCTCTCTGTCTGTGTGTCTCACACTCTCTGTCTGTTTCTCTCTCTGTCTGTGTGTCTCTGTCTGTGTGTCTCACACTCTCTGTCTGTGTGTCTCACACTCTCTGTCTGTGTGTCTCACACTCTCTGTCTGTGTGTCTCTCTCTGTCTGTGTGTCTCACACTCTCTGTCTGTGTGTCTCACACTCTCTGTCTGTGTGTCTCTCTCTGTCTGTGTGTCTCACACTCTCTGTCTGTGTGTCTCACTCTCTCTCTCTGTGTCTCTCTCTGTCTGTGTGTCTCTCTCTGTCTGTGTGTCTCACACTCTCTGTCTGTATCTCTCTCTGTCTGTGTGTCTCACTCTCTGTCTGTGTGTCTCACTCTCTGTCTGTGTGTCTCTCACTCTCTGTCTGTGTGTCTCTCTCTGTCTGTGTGTCTCACACTCTCTCTCTGTGTGTCACTCTCTGTCTGTGTGTCCCTCTCTGTCTGTGTGTCGCTCTCTGTCTGTGTGTCTCACACTCTGTCTGTGTGTCTCACACTCTCTGTGTGTCTCACACTCTCTGTCTGTGTGTCTCACACTCTCTGTCTGTGTTTCTCTCTGTCTGTGTGTCTCACACTCTCTGTCTGTGGGTCTCTCTCTCTTTCTGTGTGTCTCACACTCTCTGTCAGTGTGTCTCTCTCTCTGTCTGTGTGTGTCTCTCTCTGTCTGTGTGTCTCACACTCTCTGTCTGTGTGTCTCACACTCTCTGTCTGTGTGTCCCTCTCCGTCAGTGTATGTGTCTCTCTGTCTGTGTGTCTCTCTCTGTCTGTGTGTCTCACACTCTCTGTGTGTCTCTCTCTCTGTCTGTGTGTCTCTCTCTCTGTCTGTGTGTCTCTCTCTCTGTCTGTGTGTCTCACTCTCTGTCTGTGTGTCTCACACTCTCTGTCTGTGTCTCTCTCTCTGTCTGTGTGTCTCTCTCTCTGTCTGTGTGTCTCTCTCTCTGTCTGTGTCTCTCTCTGACTGTGTGTCTCTCTCTGTCTGTGTGTCTGACACTCTCTCTCTGTGTGTCTCTCTCTGTCTGTGTGTCTCTCTCTCTGTCTGTGTGTCTCACATTCTCTGTCTGTGTGTCTCACACTCTCTGTCTGTGTGTCTCACTCTCTGTCTGTGTGTCTCACACTCTCTGTCTGTGTGCCTCACACTCTCTGTCTGTGTCTCTTTCTCTGTCTGTGTGTCTCTCTCTGTCTGTGTGTCCCACACTCTCTGTCTGTGTGTGTCTCTCTGTCTGTGTGTGTCTCTCTCTGTCTTTGTCTCTCTCTCTCTCTGTCTGTGTGTCTCACTCTCTGTCTGTGTGTCTCACACTCTCTGTCTGTGTCTCTCTCTCTGTCTGTGTCTCTCTCTCTGTCAGTGTGTCTCACACTCTCTGTGTATCTCACACTCTCTGTCTGTGTGTCTCTCTCTCTGTCTGTGTCTCTCTCTCTGTCTGTGTGTCTCTCTCTGTCTGTGTGTCTCTCACACTGTCTGTGTCTCTCTCTGTCTGTCTGTGTGTCTCACACTCTCTGTCTGTGTGTCTCACTCTCTCTGTCTGTGTGTGTCTCTCTGTCTGTGTGTCTCACACTCTCTGTCTGTGTGTCTCACACTCTCTGTCTGTGTGTGTCTCTCTCTGTGTCTCTCTCTCTGTCTGTGTGTCTCACACGCTCTGTCTGTGTGTCTCACACTCTCTGTCTGTATCTCACACTCTCTGTCTGTGTGTCTCTCTCTGTCTGTGTGTCTCTCACACTGTCTGTGTGTGTCTCTCTCTGTCTGTGTGTCTCTCTCTGTCTGTGTGTCTCACACGCTCTGTCTGTGTGTTTCACACTCTCTGTCTGTGTCTCTCTCTCTGTCTGTGTGTCTCACACTCTCTGTCTGTGTGTCTCTCTATCTGTCTGTGTGTCTCACTCTCTGTCTGTGTGTCTCACTCTCTGTCTGTGTGTCTCACTCTCTGTCTGTGTTTCTCGCACACTCTGTCTGTGTGTCTCACACTGTCTGTCTGTGTGTCTCTCTCTGTCTGTGTGTCTCACACACTCTGTCTGTGTGTCTCTCTCTCTGTCTGTGTGTCTCTCTCTCTCTGTCTGTCTCTCTCTCTCTGTCTGTGTGTGTCTCTCTCTCTGTCTGTGTGTCTCACACTCTCTGTCTGTGTGTCTCACATTCTCTGTCTGTGTGTCTCACACTCTCTGTCTGTGTGTCTCACTCTCTGTCTGTGTGTCTCACACTCTGTCTGTGTGTCTCACACTCTCTGTCTGTGTATCTCACACTCTCTGTCTGTGGTCTCTCTCTCTGTCTGTGTGTCTCACTCTCTGTCTGTGTGTCTTACTCTCTGTCTGTGTGTCTCACTCTCTGTCTGTGTGTCTCGCACACTCTGTCTGTGTGTCTCACACTCTCTGTCTGTGTCTCTCTCTGTCTGTGTGTCTCACACTCTCTGTCTGTGTGTCTCACACACTCTGTCTGTGTGTCTCACACTCTCTGTCTGTGTCTCTCACACTTTCTGTCTGTGTGTCTCTCTCTGTCTGTGTGTCTCACACTCTCTGTCTGTGTGTCTCTCTCTCTGTCTGTGTGTCTCTCTCTCTGTCTGTGTGTCTCACACTCTCTGTCTGTGTGTCTCACACTCTCTGTCTGTGTGTCTCTCTCTGTCTGTGTGTCTCTCACACTCTGTCTGTGTGTCTCACACTCTCTGTCTGTGTGTCTCTCTCTGTCTGTGTGTCTCTCTCTGTCTGTGTGTCTCACACTCTCTGTCTGTGTGTCTCTATCTGTCTGTGTGTCTCACTCTCTGTCTGTGTGTCTCACTCTCTGTCTGTGTGTCTCGCACTCTCTGTCTGTGTCTCTCTCTCTGTCTGTATGTCTCTCTCTGTCTGTGCGTCCCACACTCTCTGTCTGTGTGTCTCTCACTCTCTGTCTGTGTGTCTCTCTCTCTCTGTGTGTCTCACACTCTCTGTCTGTGTGTCTCACTCTCTGTCTGTGTGCCTCACACTCTCTGTCTGTGTGTCTCTCTCTGTCTGTGTGTCTCTCTCTGTCTGTGTGTCCCACACTCTCTGTCTGTGTGTCTCTCTCTGTCTGTGTGTGTCTCTCTCTCTGTCTTTGTCTCTCTCTCTCTCTGTCTGTGTGTCTCACTCCCTGTCTGTGTGTCTCACTCTCTGTCTGTGTGTCTCACACTCTCTGTCTGTGTCTCTCTCTCTGTCTGTGTCTCTCTCTCTGTCAGTGTGTCTCACACTCTCTGTGTATCTCACACTCTCTGTCTGTGTGTCTCTCTCTCTGTCTGTGTCTCTCTCTCTGTCTGTATGTCTCTCTCTGTCTGTGTGTCTCTCACACTGTCTGTGTCTCTCTCTCTCTGTCTGTGTGTCTCACTCTCTGTCTGTGTGTCTCACACTCTCTGTCTGTGTCTCTCTCTCTGTCTGTGTCTCTCTCTCTGTCAGTGTGTCTCACACTCTCTGTCTGTGTGTCTCACACTCTCTGTCTGTGTGTCTCGCACTCTCTGTCTGTGTGTCTCTCTCTGTCTGTGTGTCTCTCTCTGTCTGTGTGTCTCACAGTCTCTGTCTGTGTGTCTCACACTCTCTGTCTGTGTGTCTCTCTCTGTATGTGTGTCTCTCTCTGTATGTGTGTCTCTGTCTGTGTGTCTCTCTCTGTCTGTGTGTCTCACACTCTCTGTCTGTGTGTCTCTCTCTGTCTGTGTGTTTCGCTCTGTCTGTGTGTCTCGCTCTGTGTGTCTCACACTCTCTGTCTGTGTGTCTCACACTCTCTGTCTGTGTGTCTCACACTCTCTGTCTGTGTGTCTCTCTCTGTCTGTGTGTCTCTCTCTGTGTGTGTCTCGCTCTGTCTCTCTCTCTCTGTGTCTCTCTGTCTGTGTCTCTCTCTCTGTCTGTGTCTCTCTCTCTGTCTGTGTCTCTCTCTGTCTCTGTGTCTCTCTCTGTCTGTGTCTCTCTCTCTGCCTGTGTGTCTCTCTCTCTCTGTTTTTCTCTCAGTCTGTCTCTCTCACTCTGTCTGTGTCTCTGTCTCTCCCTGTCTGTGTGCCTCTCTGTCTGTGTGTCTCTCTCTGTCTGTGTGTCTCACACTCTCTGTCTGTGTCTCCCTCTCTCTGTCTGTGTGTCTCTCTCTGTCTGTGTGTCTCACACTCTCTGTCTGTGTCTCACACTCTCTGTCTGTGTCTCACACTCTCTGTCTGTGTGTCACGCTCTCTGTCTGTGTGTGTCTCTCTCTGTCTGTGTGTCTCTCTCTCTGTCTGTGTGTCTCACACTCTGTCTGTGTGTCTCACTCTCTGTCTGTGTGTGTCTCTCTCTCTGTCTGTGTGTCTCTCTTTCTGTCTGTGTCTCACACTCTGTCTGTGTGTCTCACTCTCTGTCTGTGTGTGTCTCTCTCTCTGTCTGTGTGTCTCTCTGTCTGTGTGTCTCACACTCTCTGTCTGTGTGTCTCACACTCACTGTCTGTGTCTCTCTCTCTGTCTGTGTGTCTCACACTTTCTGTCTGTGTGTCACACACTCTCTGTCTGTGTGTCTCACACTCTCTGTCTGTGTGTCTCACAGTCTCTGTCTGTGTGTCTCTCACACTCTGTCTGTGTCTCTCTCTCTCTGTCTGTGTGTCTCACACTCTCTGTGTGTGTCTCTCTCTGTCTGTGTGTCTCTCTCTCTGTCTGTGTGTCTCTCTCTCTGTCTGTGTGTCTCTCTCTCTGTCTGTGTGTCTCTCACTCTCTGTGTGTGTGTCTCACACTCTCTGTCTGTGTGTCTCACACTCTCTGTCTGTGTGTCTCACACTCTCTGTCTGTGTCTCTGTCTGTGTGTCTCTCTCTGTCTGTGTGTCTTACACTCTCTGTGTGTCTCACACTCTCTGTCTGTGTGTCTCACACTCTCTGTCTGTGTGTCTCTCTCTGTCTGTGTGTCTCTCTCTGTCTGTGTGTCTCACACTCTCTGTCTGTGTGTCTCTCTCTGTCTGTGTGTCTCACACTCTCTGTCTGTGTGTCTCACACTCTCTCTCTGTGTGTCTCTCTCTGTCTGTGTGTCTCTCTCTCTGTCTGTGTGTCACTCTCTGTCTGTGTGTCTCACACTCTCTGTCTGTGTGTCTCTCTCTGTCTGTGTGTCTCACACTCTCTGTCTGTGTGTCTCACTCTCTCTGTCTGTGTGTATCTCTCTCTGTCTGTGTGTCTCACTCTCTGTCTGTGTGTGTCTCTCTCTCTGTCTGTGTGTCTCACACTCTCTGTCTGTGTGTCCCACTCTCTGTCTGTGTGTGTCACACTCTCTGTCTGTGTGACCCTCTCTGTCTGTGTGTCCCTCTCTGTCTGTGTGTCTCTCTCTGTCTGTGTGTCTCACACTCTGTCTGTGTGTCTCTCTCTCTGTCTGTGTGTCTCACACTCTCTGTCAGTGTGTCTCTCTCTGTGTCTGTGTGTCTCTCTCTGTCTGTGTGTCTCACACTCTCTGTCTGTGTGTCTCACACTCTCTGTCTGTGTGTCCCTCTCTGTCAGTGTGTGTCTCTCTCTGTCTGTGTGTCTCTCTCTGTCTGTGTGTCTCACACTCTCTGTCTGTGTGTCTCTCTCTCTCTGTCTGTGTGTCTCTCTCTCTGTCTGTGTGTCTCACACTCTCTGTCTGTGTGTCTCACACTCTCTGTCTGTGTGTCTCTCTCTCTGTCTGTGTGTCTCACTCTCTGTGTGTCTCACACTCTCTGTCTGTGTATCTCACACTCTCTGTCTGTGTGTCTCTCTCTCTCTGTCTGTGTCTCTCACACTGTCTGTGTCTCTCTCTGTCTGTCTGTGTGTCTCACACTCTCTGTCAGTGTGTCTCACTCTCTCTGTCTGTGTGTGTCTCTCTGTCTGTGTGTCTCACACTCTCTGTCTGTGTGTCTCACACTCTCTGTCTGTGTGTGTCTCTCTCTGTGTGTCTCTCTCTGTCTGTGTGTCTCACACTCTTTGTCTGTGTGTCTCACACTCTCTGTCTGTATCTCACACTCTCTGTCTGTGTGTCTCTCTCTGTCTGTGTGTCTCTCACACTGTCTGTGTGTGTCTCTCTCTGTCTGTGTGTCTCTCTCTGTCTGTGTGTCTCTCTCTGTCTGTGTGTCTCACACTCTCTGTCTGTGTGTCTCACACTCTCTGTCTGTGTCTCTCTCTCTGTCTGTGTGTCTCACTCTCTGTCTGTGTGTCTCACTCTCTGTCTGTGTGTCTCGCACTCTCTGTCTGTGTGTCTCTCTCTCTCTGTCTGTGTGTCTCTCTCTCTCTGTCTGTGTGTGTCTCTCTCTCTGTCTGTGTGTCTCACACTCTCTGTCTGTGTCTCTCACACTCTCTGTCTGTGTCTCTCACACTTTCTGTCTGTGTGTCTCTCTCTGTCTGTGTGTCTCACACTCTCTGTCTGTGTGTCTCTCTCTCTGTCTGTGTGTCTCTCTCTCTGTCTGTGTGTCTCACACTCTCTGTCTGTGTGTCTCACACTCTCTGTATGTGTGTCTCTCTCTGTCTGTGTGTCTCTCTCTGTCTGTGTGTCTCACACTCTCTGTCTGTTTCTCTCTCTGTCTGTGTGTCTCTGTCTGTGTGTCTCACACTCTCTGTCTGTGTGTCTCACACTCTCTGTCTGTGTGTCTCTCTCTGTCTGTGTGTCTCACACTCTCTGTCTGTGTGTCTCACCCTCTCTGTCTGTGTGTCTCTCTCTGTCTGTGTGTCTCACACTCTCTGTCTGTGTGTCTCACTCTCTCTCTCTCTGTGTCTCTCTCTGTCTGTGTGTCTCTCTCTGTCTGTGTGTCTCACACTCTCTGTCTGTATCTCTCTCTGTCTGTGTGTCTCACTCTCTGTCTGTGTGTCTCACTCTCTGTCTGTGTGTCTCTCACTCTCTGTCTGTGTGTCTCTCTCTGTCTGTGGGTCTCTCTCTCTTTCTGTGTGTCTCACACTCTCTGTCAGTGTGTCTCTCTCTCTGTCTGTGTGTGTCTCTCTCTGTCTGTGTGTCTCACACTCTCTGTCTGTGTGTCTCACACTCTCTGTCTGTGTGTCCCTCTCCGTCAGTGTATGTGTCTCTCTGTCTGTGTGTCTCTCTCTGTCTGTGTGTCTCACACTCTCTGTGTGTCTCTCTCTCTGTCTGTGTGTCTCTCTCTCTGTCTGTGTGTCTCTCTCTCTGTCTGTGTGTCTCACTCTCTGTCTGTGTGTCTCACACTCTCTGTCTGTGTCTCTCTCTCTGTCTGTGTGTCTCTCTCTCTGTCTGTGTGTCTCTCTCTCTGTCTGTGTCTCTCTCTGACTGTGTGTCTCTCTCTGTCTGTGTGTCTGACACTCTCTCTCTGTGTGTCTCTCTCTGTCTGTGTGTCTCTCTCTCTGTCTGTGTGTCTCACATTCTCTGTCTGTGTGTCTCACACTCTCTGTCTGTGTGTCTCACTCTCTGTCTGTGTGTCTCACACTCTCTGTCTGTGTGCCTCACACTCTCTGTCTGTGTCTCTCTCTCTGTCTGTGTGTCTCTCTCTGTCTGTGTGTCCCACACTCTCTGTCTGTGTGTGTCTCTCTGTCTGTGTGTGTCTCTCTCTGTCTTTGTCTCTCTCTCTCTCTGTCTGTGTGTCTCACTCTCTGTCTGTGTGTCTCACACTCTCTGTCTGTGTCTCTCTCTCTGTCTGTGTCTCTCTCTCTGTCAGTGTGTCTCACACTCTCTGTGTATCTCACACTCTCTGTCTGTGTGTCTCTCTCTCTGTCTGTGTCTCTCTCTCTGTCTGTGTGTCTCTCTCTGTCTGTGTGTCTCTCACACTGTCTGTGTCTCTCTCTGTCTGTCTGTGTGTCTCACACTCTCTGTCTGTGTGTCTCACTCTCTCTGTCTGTGTGTGTCTCTCTGTCTGTGTGTCTCACACTCTCTGTCTGTGTGTCTCACACTCTCTGTCTGTGTGTGTCTCTCTCTGTGTCTCTCTCTCTGTCTGTGTGTCTCACACGCTCTGTCTGTGTGTCTCACACTCTCTGTCTGTATCTCACACTCTCTGTCTGTGTGTCTCTCTCTGTCTGTGTGTCTCTCACACTGTCTGTGTGTGTCTCTCTCTGTCTGTGTGTCTCTCTCTGTCTGTGTGTCTCACACGCTCTGTCTGTGTGTTTCACACTCTCTGTCTGTGTCTCTCTCTCTGTCTGTGTGTCTCACACTCTCTGTCTGTGTGTCTCACTCTCTGTCTGTGTGTCTCACTCTCTGTCTGTGTGTCTCACTCTCTGTCTGTGTTTCTCGCACACTCTGTCTGTGTGTCTCACACTGTCTGTCTGTGTGTCTCTCTCTGTCTGTGTGTCTCACACACTCTGTCTGTGTGTCTCTCTCTCTGTCTGTGTGTCTCTCTCTCTCTGTCTGTCTCTCTCTCTCTGTCTGTGTGTGTCTCTCTCTCTGTCTGTGTGTCTCACATTCTCTGTCTGTGTGTCTCACACTCTCTGTCTGTGTGTCTCACACTCTCTGTCTGTGTGTCTCACACTCTCTGTCTGTGTATCTCACACTCTCTGTCTGTGTCTCTCTCTCTGTCTGTGTGTCTCACTCTCTGTCTGTGTGTCTTACTCTCTGTCTGTGTGTCTCACTCTCTGTCTGTGTGTCTCGCACACTCTGTCTGTGTGTCTCACACTCTCTGTCTGTGTCTCTCTCTGTCTGTGTGTCTCACACTCTCTGTCTGTGTGTCTCACACACTCTGTCTGTGTGTCTCACACTCTCTGTCTGTGTCTCTCACACTTTCTGTCTGTGTGTCTCTCTCTGTCTGTGTGTCTCACACTCTCTGTCTGTGTGTCTCTCTCTCTGTCTGTGTGTCTCACACTCTCTGTCTGTGTGTCTCTCTCTGTCTGTGTGTCTCTCACACTCTGTCTGTGTGTCTCACACTCTCTGTCTGTGTGTCTCTCTCTGTCTGTGTGTCTCTCTCTGTCTGTGTGTCTCACACTCTCTGTCTGTGTGTCTCTATCTGTCTGTGTGTCTCACTCTCTGTCTGTGTGTCTCACTCTCTGTCTGTGTGTCTCGCACTCTCTGTCTGTGTCTCTCTCTCTGTCTGTATGTCTCTCTCTGTCTGTGTGTCCCACACTCTCTGTCTGTGTGTCTCTCACTCTCTGTCTGTGTGTCTCTCTCTCTCTGTGTGTCTCACACTCTCTGTCTGTGTGTCTCACTCTCTGTCTGTGTGCCTCACACTCTCTGTTTGTGTCTCTCTCTCTGTCTGTGTGTCTCTCTCTGTCTGTGTGTCCCACACTCTCTGTCTGTGTGTCTCTCTCTGTCTGTGTGTGTCTCTCTCTCTGTCTTTGTCTCTCTCTCTCTCTGTCTGTGTGTCTCACTCCCTGTCTGTGTGTCTCACTCTCTGTCTGTGTGTCTCACACTCTCTGTCTGTGTCTCTCTCTCTGTCTGTGTCTCTCTCTCTGTCAGTGTGTCTCACACTCTCTGTGTATCTCACACTCTCTGTCTGTGTGTCTCTCTCTCTGTCTGTGTCTCTCTCTCTGTCTGTATGTCTCTCTCTGTCTGTGTGTCTCTCACACTGTCTGTGTCTCTCTCTCTCTGTCTGTGTGTCTCACTCTCTGTCTGTGTGTCTCACACTCTCTGTCTGTGTCTCTCTCTCTGTCTGTGTCTCTCTCTCTGTCAGTGTGTCTCACACTCTCTGTCTGTGTGTCTCACACTCTCTGTCTGTGTGTCTCGCACTCTCTGTCTGTGTGTCTCTCTCTGTCTGTGTGTCTCTCTCTGTCTGTGTGTCTCACAGTCTCTGTCTGTGTGTCTCACACTCTCTGTCTGTGTGTCTCTCTCTGTATGTGTGTCTCTCTCTGTATGTGTGTCTCTGTCTGTGTGTCTCTCTGTCTGTGTGTCTCACACTCTCTGTCTGTGTGTCTCTCTCTGTCTGTGTGTCTCGCTCTGTCTGTGTGTCTCGCTCTGTGTGTCTCACACTCTCTGTCTGTGTGTCTCACACTCTCTGTCTGTGTGTCTCTCTCTGTCTGTGTGTCTCTCTCTGTGTGTGTCTCGCTCTGTCTCTCTCTCTCTGTGTCTCTCTGTCTGTGTCTCTCTCTCTGTCTGTGTCTCTCTCTCTGTCTGTGTCTCTCTCTCTGTCTCTGTGTCTCTCTCTGTCTGTGTCTCTCTCTCTGCCTGTGTGTCTCTCTCTCTCTGTTTTTCTCTCAGTCTGTCTCTCTCACTCTGTCTGTGTCTCTGTCTCTCCCTGTCTGTGTGCCTCTCTGTCTGTGTGTGTGTCTCTCCTCTCTCTGTGTCTCTTTCTGTCTGTCCGCGTCTCTCTGTCTCTGTGTGTCTCTCTCTGTCTGTGTGCCTCTGTGTGTGTCTCTCTGTCTGTGTCTCTCTGTCTGTGTGTCTCTCTCTCTGTCTGTGTGTGCGAGGATCCGTTTGTGCGAGGGTCATGAGAGTGCGTGTGTGTGAATCTCAGTCCGTGTGCGTGAGTCTGTGTGTGTGTGGGGGGCGGTTGTGTGGGGTGTGTGTGTGTGTGGGGGGGGGGTGGGGTGGGGGTGTGTGTGCGTGTGTTGGGGAGGGTGGTGTGTGTGTGGGTTGTGTGTGGGGGGGTGGGTGTGTGTGTGTGTGTGTGCGGGGGGGTGTGTGGGTGTGTGGGGGTGGTGGTGTGTGTGTGTGTGTGGGTTGTGTGTCGGGGGGGTGGGGGTGTGTGTGTGTGTGGGGGGGGTGGGGTGTATGGGGGTGTGTGTGTGGGGGGGGGATGGGGTGTGTGGGGGGTGGGGGTGTGTGGGTGTGTGTGGGGGGGGTGTGTGTGTGGGGGGTGTGTGTGTGTGGGCGGTGTGTGTGTGTGGGGGGGGGTGTGGGGGGGGTGTGGGGGGTTGTGGGGGGTGTGTGTGTGTGGGGGGGGGTGGGGGTGTGTGTGTGTGGGGGGTGTGTGTGTGTGGGGGGGGGGTGGGGGGTGTGTGTGTGGGGGGGGGTGTGTGGGGGGGTGTGTGTGTGTGTGGGGGGTGTGTGTGTGTGGGGGGGGGTGTGTGGGTGTGTGTGTGTGTGTGGGGGGTGTGTGTGTGGGGGGGGTGTGTGTGGGGGGGGTGTGTGTGGGGGGGTGTGTGGGGGGGGGGGTGGGGGGGTGTGTGTGGGGGGTGTGTGTGTGTGGGGGGGGTGTGGGGGTGTGTGTGTGTGGGGGGGGGTGGGGTGTGTGTGTGTGTGGGGGGGGGTGTGGGGGTGTGTGTGTGGCGGTGTGTGTGTGGCGGTGTGTGTGTGTGTGGGGGGTGTGTGTGTGTGGGGGGGGTGTGTGTGTGGGGGTGTGTGTGGGGGGGGGTGTGTGTGTGGGGGTGTGTGTGTGGCGGTGTGTGTGTGTGGGGGGTGTGTGTGTGGGGGGTGTGTGTGTGGGGGGGGTGTGTGTGGGGGGGGTGTGTGTGGGGGGGGGTGTGTGGGGGGGGTGTGTGTGGGGGGGGTGTGTGTGGGGGGGGTGTGTGTGGGGGGGGTGTGGGGGTGTGTGTGTGTGGGGGGGTTGTGGGGTGTGTGGGGGGGTGTGTGTGTGGGGGGGTGTGGGGGGTGTGTGTGTGGGGGGTGTGTGGGGGGTGTGTGTGGGGTGTGTGTGGGGGTGTGTGTGTGTGGGGGTGTGTGTGTGGGGGGTGTGTGTGTGTGGGGTGTGTGTGTGTGGGGGGTGTGTGTGGGGGGGTGTGTGTGTGGGGGTGTGTGTGTGTGGGGGTGTGTGTGTGGGGGGTGTGTGTGTGGGGGGTGTGGGGGTGTGTGGGGGGGGGTGTGTGGGGGTGTGTGTGTGTGTGTGGGTGTGTGTGTGGGGGGTGTGGGGGTGTGTGTGTGGGGTGTGTGTGTGTGGGGTGTGTGTGTGGGGGGTGTGTGTGTGGGGGTGTGTGTGTGTGTGTGGGTGTGTGTGTGGGGGGTGTGTGTGTGGGGGTGTGTGTGTGGGTGTGTGTGTGTGTGTGGGGGTGTGTGTGGGGGGGGTGTGGGTGTGTGTGTGTGGGGGTGTGTGTGTGGGGGTGTGTGTGTGTGTGTGGGTGTGTGTGTGGGGGGGGTGTGTGTGGGGGGGTGTGTGTGGGGGTGTGTGTGTGTGTGTGGGGGTGTGTGTGGGGGGGGTGTGGGTGTGTGTGTGTGGGGGTGTGTGTGTGTGTGGGGGGTGTGTGTGTGGGGGGGTGGGTGTGTGGGGGGGTGTGGGGGGGTGGGGGGGTGGGGGGGGTGTGTGTGTGTGGGGGGTGTGTGTGTGTGTGGGGTGTGTGTGTGGGGGGTGTGTGTGTGGGGGGGGGTGTGGGTGTGTGTGTGTGGGGGGGGGTGTGTGTGTGGGGGGTGTGTGTGTGGGGGGGTGGGTGTGTGGGGGGATGTGGGGGGGTGGGGGGGTGGGGGGGGTGTGTGTGTGTGGGGGGTGTGTGTGTGTGTGGGGGGTGTGTGTGGGGGGTGTGTGTGTGTGGGGGGGGGTGTGGGTGTGTGTGTGTGGGGGGGGTGTGTGTGTGTGGGGTGTGTGTGTGGGGGTTGTGTGTGTGTGGGGGGGGGGGTGTGTGTGTGGGGGTGTGGGGGGGGTGTGTGTGGGGGGGTGTGTGTGTGTGGGGGGGGGGTGTGTGGGGGGTGTGTGTGTGTGGGGGTGTGTGTGGGGGGGGGTGTGGGTGTGTGTGTGTGGGGGTGTGGGGGTGTGTGGGGGGGGTGGTGAATGGCTGGGCGTGCCTGGGTAACTCGGTTTCTGTCCGCACTGAGCTGGGATTGTGTAACTCTGGAGAGGGTGAGTGAGCTGTGATTTGGGATTGTCCTCCTCGGGATTGGCTCCTGATTTCTGGTCGGTCTGAGTTGTGCTGTGTGTTGAACACATTGCAGCTCTCGATCAGAGAACTGGCGCTGGGTTTGGAGATGTGGAGTACGGAGAGAGAGCGGAGATCAGCTTCCCGGATGGTGTTGGGAGAGGGGCAGTCTCCGGGATGACCGCAGTCCTGTGAAAATGCTGATTGCCCTGAGTGAGCAGCACGTAGTCTGGCCCCTCCAATGTTTGATTTTGTGTTAAATGCAGTGGTAAATATTTCATAATGCGTGCGTTTCTTCCTGGTTAATGTGGCTCGTTCCTGGTAACGGGAGTTTGGTGTTTTGGTGACATCGCACCTCTCTCCGATGGGGAGGGCGTTGGTGTGAGGGAGGAATCCGAACGCAGCAACAGGGCCATGTGGAGTGGGAAATTTCCCAGGTGTGTCCTGTACACAAGAAACAGGACAAATCCATCCAGCCAATTCCCGCCTATCAGTCTGCTCTCCATCATCAGCACAGTGAGGGAAGGAGTCATCAACAACACTCACTCAGCAACAACCTGCTGACGGACACTCAGTGTGGGTTCCGCCAGGGTCACTCAGCTCCTGACCTCATTACAGCCCTGGTTCAAACATGGACACGAGCTGAATGTCAGAGGTGAGGGGAGAGTGACTAATATCAAGGCAGCGTTTGGCCGAGTGTGGCATCAAGGAGCCCGAGCTAAACTGGAGTCAGTGGGAATCGGGGAAAACTCTCTGCTGGTTGGAGTCACACCCGGCACAAAGGAAGATGGTGGTGGTGGTTGGAGGTCAAACATCTCATGCCAGGATCTTACCTGAACACCATGGGCTCGGAACTCATTTAACAGTTTCCGATACGGCCCCTTGTCAAAGGCCTTCTGGAAATCTAAATAAATCACATCCACTGGTTCTCCTTTGTCTAACTTCCTTGTTACCTCCTCAAAGAACTATAACAGATTTGTCAGACACGACCTCCCTGCTTTTGTAATCACAGCCTCGATTGATCAAGGCCAGTGTCCCATGTGCCTTTTTCACCTCCCTATTAAGCTGCCCTTCTGCCTTCGGAGATCTCTGGACAAACCTGCCAAGGTCCCTTTGTTCCTGGGAACTTCCCGGTGTCAGGCCGTTCACTGAATACTTCCTGGTCACATTACTCCTTCCAAAGTGCATCAGCTCTCACTTTTCAGGGTTAAATTCCATCTGCCACTTCTCTGCCCATTTAACCATCCCGTCTGTCTCCCTGTGACCCGAGACACTCAGCCTCACTGTTACCCACCCGGCCAATCTGTGTGTCATCCGCAAACTGACTGATCCCACCCCCCGACCTAGTCATCTGTCGTTTATATAAATGGCAACAATAGAGGACCCAACACCGATCCCTGTGGTACCCCACTGGTCACTGGCTTCCAGTCAGTAACGCAGCCGTCTGTCATCACCCTCTGTCTCCTCCGGCTGAGCCCATCCGGTCCAGGTGACTTATCCACCTTCAGACCTTTCAGTTTCCCCAGAACCTTCTCCTTAGTGATGGCCACTGCACTCGCCTCTGCCCCCTGATTCTCCTGGAGCTCTGGCATCCCACTGCTGTCTCCCACCGTGAAGACTGATGCAAAGTAACTATTCAGTTACTCTGCCAGTTCTTTGTTTCCTATTATTACTTCTCCAGCCACATTTTCCAGTGGTCCAATGTCTATTTTTGCCTCTCTCCTACCTTTTATGTATCATCCTTCCTTTATATTACTAGCTAGCTTGCACTCATACTTCATCTTCTCCCCCCTTATTGCTTTTTTAGTTGTCCTCTGCTCGCTTTTAAAGGCTTCCCAATCCTCTGGCTTCCCACTAATCCTCGCCACTTTGTATGCTTTTTCTTTTGCTTGACTTCCCTCGTCAGCCGTGGATGCCTTGTCCTCCCCTTAGCATGTTTCCCTCCTCCTTGGGATGAATTTCTGTTGTGCCTCCCGAATAATCCCCCCAAACCCCTGCCATGGCTGTTCCACTGTCTTCCCTGCCAGGCTCCTTCTCCAATCAACTCCGGCCTCATGTCTTTGGAGTTTTTAAAAACACAACAGTGGCCACACCAGGCGCTTTGGCTGTGCTGCACCATGGGACGTCCTGAGGATGTGAAAGGTGGCTATAGAAATGCAAGATCTTTTCAGCTTGGAATGGTCATTGAGATGCTTTTCCCATTTCTTTCCTGGTCAAGTAACGAGAGGGTTTTAACGATGTTTTAAAGATGGTGAGAGAGGGAGTCAGCGAGAGTGACAGAGAGGGACAGGTTTACGGAGGAGAGTCTGAACTTTGCCCTCAATTCACCGAACAGCGCGTCTCTCGGGACTTGTGGGGGGAAACCGGAGCACCCGGAGGAAACCCGCGCAGACACGGGGAGGACGTGCAGACTCCGCACAGACAGTGACCCAGCGGGGAATCGAACCTGGGACCCTGGAGCTGTGAAGCAGCGGTGCTAACCACTATGCTGCAGTGCCACCATAACCAGGGTTGGAGGAGGTTACAGAGATAGGGAGGGGTGTAGGGGCTGGAGGAGGTTACAGAGATAGGGAGGGGTGTAGGGACTGGAGGAGGTTACAGAGATAGGGAGGGGTGTAGGGGCTGGAGGAGGTTACAGAGATAGGGAGGGGTGTAGGGACTGGAGGAGGTTACAGAGATAGGGAGGGGTGTAGGGGCTGGAGGAGGTTACAGAGATAGGGAGGGGTTGTAGGGGACTGGAGGAGGTTACAGAGATAGGGAGGGGTGTAGGGACTGGAGGAGGTTACAGAGATAGGGAGGGGTGTAGGGGCTGGAGGAGGTTACAGAGATAGGGAGGGGTGTAGGGACTGGAGGAGGTTACAGAGATAGGGAGGGGTGTAGGGGCTGGAGGAGGTTACAGCGATAGGGAGGGGTGTAGGGGCTGGAGGAGGTTACAGAGATAGGGAGGGGTGTAGGGGCTGGAGGAGGTTACAGAGATAGGGAGGGGTGTAGGGGCTGGAGGAGGTTACAGCGATAGGGAGGGGTGTAGGGGCTGGAGGAGGTTACAGAGATAGGGAGGGGTTGTAGGGGACTGGAGGAGGTTACAGAGATAGGGAGGGGTGTAGGGACTGGAGGAGGTTACAGAGATAGGGAGGGGTGTAGGGGCTGGAGGAGGTTACAGAGATAGGGAGGGGTGTAGGGACTGGAGGAGGTTACAGAGATAGGGAGGGGTGTAGGGGCTGGAGGAGGTTACAGAGATAGGGAGGGGTGTAGGGGCTGGAGGAGGTTACAGAGATAGGGAGGGGTGTAGGGGCTGGAGGAGGTTACAGAGATAGGGAGGGGTTGTAGGGGACTGGAGGAGGTTACAGAGATAGGGAGGGGTATAGGGGCTGGAGAAGGTTACAGCGATAGGGAGGGGTGTAGGGGGCTGGAGGAGGTTACAGAGATAGGGAGGGGTGTAGGGGGCTGGAGGAGGTTACAGAGATAGGGAGGGGGTGTAGGGGCTGGAGGAGGTTACAGAGATTGGGAGGGGGTGTAGGGGCTGGAGGAGGTTACAGAGATAGGGAGGGGTGTAGGGACTGGAGGAGGTTACAGAGATAGGGAGGGGTATAGGGGCTGGAGAAGGTTACAGCGATAGGGAGGGGTGTAGGGGGCTGGAGGAGGTTACAGAGATAGGGAGGGGTGTAGGGGGCTGGAGGAGGTTACAGAGATAGGGAGGGGTGTAGGGGCTGGAGGAGGTTACAGAGATAGGGAGGGGGTGTAGGGGCTGGAGGAGGTTACAGAGATAGGGAGGGGTGTAGGGGCTGGAGGAGGTTACAGAGATAGGGAGGGGTGTAGGGGCTGGAGAAGGTTACAGCGATAGGGAGGGGTGTAGGGGCTGGAGGAGGCTACAGAGATAGGGAGGGGTGTAGGGGCTGGAGGAGGGTACAGAGATAGGGAGGGGTGTAGGGGCTGGAGGAGGTTACAGAGATAGGGAGGGGTGTAGGAGCTGGAGGAGGGTACAGAGAATGGGAGGGGTGTGGGGCAGGAGGAGGTTACAGAGATAGGGAGGGGTGTAGGGGCTGGAGGAGGTTACAGAGATAGGGAGGGGTGTGGGGCAGGAGGAGGTTACAGAAATAGGGAGGGGTGTAGGGCTGGAGGAGGTTACAGGGATAGGGAGGGGTGTAGGGGCTGGAGGAGGTTACAGAGATGGGGAGGGGTGTAGGGGCTGGAGGAGGTTACAGAGATCGGGAGGGGTGTTGGGGCTGGAGGAGGTTACAGAGATAGGGAGGGGTGTAGGGGCTGGAGGAGGTTATAGAGATAGGGAGGGGTGTGGGGGCTGGAGGAGGTTACAGAGATAGGGAGGGGCGTAGGGGCTGGAGGAGGTTACAGAGATAGGGAGGGGTGTAGGGGCTGGAGGAGGTTACAGAGGTAGGGAGGGGTGTAGGGGCTGGAGGAGGTTACAGAGATAGGGAGGGGTGTCGGGACTGGAGGAGGTTACAGAGATAGGGCGGGGTGTAGGGGCTGGAGGAGGTTACAGAGATAGGGAAGGTTGTAGGGGCTGGAGGAGGTTACAGAGATGGGGAGGGGTTTATGGGCTGGAGGAGGTTACAGAGATAGGGAGGGGTGTAGGGGCTGGAGGAGGTTACAGAGATTAGGAGGGGTGTTGGGACTGGAGGATGTTACAGAGAGAGGGAGGGGTGTTGGGACTGGAGGAGGTTACAGAGATGGGGAAGGTTGTTGGGGCTGGAGGAGGTTACAGAGATAGGGAGGGGTGTAGGGGCTGGAGGAGGTTACAGAGATAGGGAGGGGTGTAGGGGCTGGAGGAGGTTACAGAGATAGGGAGGGGTGTAGGGATTGGAGGAGGTTAGAGAGATAGGGAGGGGTGTAGGGGCTGGAGGAGGTTACAGAGATAGGGAGGGGTGTTGGGGCTGGAGGAGGTTACAGAGATAGGGAGGGGTGTAGGGGCTGGAGGAGGTTACAGAGATAGGGAGGGGTGTGGGGGCTGGAGGAGGTTACAGAGATAGGGAGGGGCGTAGGGGCTGGAGGAGGTTACAGAGATAGGGAGGGGTGTAGGGGCTGGAGGAGGTTACAGAGATAGGGATGGTTGTAGGGGCTGGAGGAGCTCACAGAGGTAGGGAGGGGTGTAGGGGCTGGAGGAGGTTACAAAGATAGGGCGTGGTGTAGGGGCTGGAGGAGGTTACAGAGATAGGGAAGGTTGTAGGGGCTGGAGGAGGTTACAGAGATAGGGAGGGGTGATGGGACTGGAGGAGGTTACAGAGATAGGGAAGGTTGTAGGGGCTGGAGGAGGTTACAGAGATAGGGAGGGGTGATGGGACTTGAGGAGGTTACAGAGATAGGGAAGGTTGTAGGGGCTGGAGGAGGTTACAGAGATGGGGAGGGGTGTAGGGGCTGGAGGAGGTTACAGAGATAGGGAGGGGTGTAGGGACTGGAGGAGGTTACAGAGATAGGGACGGGTGTAGGTGCTGGAGGAGGTTACAGAGATAGGGAGGGGTGTAGGGGCTGGAGGAGCTTACAGAGATAGGGAGGGGTGTAGGGGCTGGAGGAGGTTACAGAGATGGGGAGGGGGTAGGGGCTGGAGGAGGTTACAGAGATAGGGAGGGGTGTGGGGGCTGGAGGAGGTTACAGAGATAGGGAGGGGGTGTAGGGGCTGGAGGAGGTGACAGAGATAGGGAGGGGTGTTGGGACTGGAGGAGGTAACAGAGATAGGGAGGTGTGTAGGGGCTGGAGGAGGTTACAGAGATAGGGAGGGGTGTAGGGGCTGGAGGAGGTTACAGAGATAGGGAGGGGTGTAGGGGCTGGAGGAGGTTACAGAGTTAGGGACGGGGTGTAGGGGCTGGAGGAGGTTACAGAGATAGGGAGGGGTGTAGGGGCTGGAGGAGGTTACTGAGATAAGGAGGGGTGTAGGGACTGGAGGAGGTTACAGAGATAGTGAGGGGTGTTGGGACTGGAGGAGGGTACAGAGATAGGGAGAGCCAAGACTATGGGGGAATTTCTACATTCCTGATGTGGCTAAGAGCTAACAGATTGGCCTCTTACAGCGGTGATGGCCCGGGGGGTGGGGGGGGGGGGCAGTGGTGAACCGTTTTAGGGTGCCTCTGTCTGTTGAAGGAGGGGGAGTTGAGATTGAGGGTCTCTCTGAGGAGGGGTCGAGGGAGGGGAGTGGGATTGATGGTCTCTGGAGGGGAGAAGAGTCAGATTGAGGGGATCTCTGTGGAGGGGGAGGGGAGTGATATTGAGGGTCTCTGTGGATGGGGAGGGCATTGAGATTGAGGGTCTCTGGAGGGGTCAGAGAGTGGATTGAGATTGAGGGTCTCTCTGCGGGGGAGAGGGGAGTGAGATTCAGGGTCTCTGTGTGGAGTGTTCGAGGGATGGGACTGAGATTGAGGGTCTCCGTGAATGGGGAGGGCAGTGAGATTGAGGGTCTCTGTGGAGGGGTCGAAGGCGGGGAGTGATATTGAGGGGGTCTCTCTGGAGGGGGAGGGGAGTGATATTGAGGGGGTCTCTCTGGAGGGGGAGGGGAGTGATATTGAGGGGGTCTCTGTGGAGGGGGAGGGGAGTGATATTGAAGGTCTCTGTGGAGGGGTCGAGGGAGGGGAGTGATATTGAGGGGGTCTCTGTGGAGGGGTCGAGGGAGGGGAGTGATATTGAGGGGGTCTCTGTGGAGGGGTCGAGGGAGGGGAGTGATATTGAGGGGGTCTCTGTGGAGGGGGAGGGGAGTGATATTGAGGGGGTCTCTGCAGAGGGGTCGAGGGAGGGGAGTGATATTGAGGGGGTCTCTGTGGAGGGGGAGGGGGAGGGGAGTGATATTGAGGGGGTCTCTGTGGAGGGGTCGAGGGAGGGGAGTGATATTGAGGGGTATCTGTGGAGGGGTCGAGGGTGGGGAGTGAGATTGATGGGGTCTCTGCGGAGGAGAGAGGAGTGATATTGAGGGGGTCTCTGCGGAGGGGTCGAGGGAGGGGAGTGATATTGAGGGGTATCTGTGGAGGGGTCGAGGGTGGGGAGTGAGATTGATGGGGTCTCTGCGGAGGGGTCGAGGGAGGGGAGTGATATTGAGGGTCTCTGTGGAGGGGTCGAAGGCGGGGAGTGATATTGAGGGGGTCTCTCTGGAGGGGGAGGGGAGTGATATTGAGGGGGTCTCTGCAGAGGGGTCGAGGGAGGGGAGTGATATTGAGGGGTATCTGTGGAGGGGGAGGGGAGTGATATTGAGGGGGTCTCTGTGGAGGAGTCGAGGGAGGGGAGTGATATTGAGGGGTCTCTGTGGAGGGGTCGAGGGTGGGGAGTGATATTGAGGGGGTCTCTGTGGAGGGGTCGAAGGCGGGGAGTGATATTGAGGGGGTCTCTGCAGAGGGGTCGAGGGTGGGGATTGATATTGAGGGGTATCTGTGGAGGGGTCGAGGGTGGGGAGTGAGATTGATGGGGTCTCTGCGGAGGGGTCGAGGGAGGGGAGTGATATTGAGGGTCTCTGTGGAGGGGTCGAAGGCGGGGAGTGATATTGAGGGGGTCTCTCTGGAGGGGGAGGGGAGTGATATTGAGGGGGTCTCTGCAGAGGGGTCGAGGGAGGGGAGTGATATTGAGGGGTATCTGTGGAGGGGGAGGGGAGTGATATTGAGGGGGTCTCTGTGGAGGAGTCGAGGGAGGGGAGTGATATTGAGGGGTCTCTGTGGAGGGGTCGAGGGTGGGGAGTGATATTGAGGGGGTCTCTGTGGAGGGGTCGAAGGCGGGGAGTGATATTGAGGGGGTCTCTGCAGAGGGGTCGAGGGTGGGGATTGATATTGAGGGGTATCTGTGGAGGGGTCGAGGGTGGGGAGTGATATTGAGGGGGTCTCTGTGGAGGGGTCGAGGGTGGGGAGTGATATTGAGGGGTCTCTGTGGAGGGGTCGAGGGTGGGGAGTGATATTGAGGGGGTCTCTGTGGAGGGGTCGAGGGTGGGGAGTGATATTGAGGGGTCTCTGTGGAGGGGTCGAGGGTGGGGAGTGATATTGAGGGGTCTCTGTGGAGGGGGAGGGGAGTGATATTGAGGGGGTCTCTGTGGATGGGTCGAGGGAGGGGAGTGATATTGAGGGGGTCTCTGTGGATGGGTCGAGGGTGGGGAGTGATATTGAGGGGGTCTCTGTGGATGGGTCGAGGGTGGGGAGTGATATTGAGGGGGTCTGTGGAGGGGTCGAGGGAGGGGAGTGATATTGAGGGGGTCTCTGTGGAGAGGTCGAGGGAGGGGAGTGATATTGAGGGGGTCTCTGTGGATGGGTCGAGGGTGGGGAGTGATATTGAGGGGGTCTGTGGAGGGGTCGAGGGAGGGGAGTGATATTGAGGGGTCTCTGTGGATGGGTCGAGGGAGGGGAGTGATATTGAAGGGTCTCTGTGGAGGGGTCGAGGGTGGGGAGTGATATTGAAGGGTCTCTGTGGAGGGGTCGAGGGAGGGGAGTGATATTGAGGGGGTCTCTGTGGAGAGGTCGAGGGAGGGGAGTGATATTGAGGGGGTCTGTGGAGGGGTCGAGGGTGGGGAGTGATATTGAGGGGTCTCTGTGGAGGGGTCGAGGGAGGGGAGTGATATTGAAGGGTCTCTGTGGAGGGGTCGAGGGTGGGGAGTGATATTGAGGGGTCTCTGTGGAGGGGTCGAGGGTGGGGAGTGATATTGAGGGGGTCTGTGGAGGGGTCGAGGGTGGGTAGTGATATTGAGGGGGTCTGTGGAGGGGTCGAGGGTGGGGAGTGATATTGAGGAGTCTCTGTGGAGGGGTCGAGGGTGGGTAGTGATATTGAGGGGTCTCTGTGGAGGGGGAGGGGAGTGATATTGAGGAGTCTCTGTGGAGGGGTCGAGGGTGGGTAGTGATATTGAGGGGTCTCTGTGGAGGGGTCGATGGCGGGGAGTGATATTAAGGGGGTCTGTGGAGGGGTCGAGGGAGGGGAGTGATATTGAAGGTCTCTGTGGATGGGTCGAGGGTGGGGAGTGATATTGAGGGGTCTCTGTGGAGGGGTCGAGGGTGGGTAGTGATATTGAGGGGTCTCTGTGGAGGGGGAGGGGAGTGATATTGAGGAGTCTCTGTGGAGGGGTCGAGGGTGGGTAGTGATATTGAGGGGTCTCTGTGGAGGGGTCGAGGGCGGGGAGTGATATTAAGGGGGTCTGTGGAGGGGTCGAGGGAGGGGAGTGATATTGAGGGGGTCTCTGTGGATGGGTCGAGGGTGGGGAGTGATATTGAGGGGTCTCTGTGGAGGGGTCGAGGGTGGGGAGTGATATTGAGGGGGTCTCTGTGGAGGGGTCGAGGGAGGGGAGTGATATTGAAGGTCTCTGTGGATGGGTCGAGGGTGGGGAGTGATATTGAGGGGTCTCTGTGGAGGGGTCGAGGGTGGGGAGTGATATTGAGGGGGTCTCTGTGGAGGGGTCGAGGGAGGGGAGTGATATTGAAGGTCTCTGTGGATGGGTCGAGGGTGGGGAGTGATATTGAGGGGTCTCTGTGGAGGGGTCGAGGGTGGGGAGTGATATTGAGGGGTCTCTGTGGAGGGGTCGAGGGTGGGGAGTGATATTGAGGGGGTCTCTGTGGAGGGGTCGAGGGAGGGGAGTGATATTGAAGGTCTCTGTGGATGGGTCGAGGGTGGGGAGTGATATTGAGGGGTCTCTGTGGAGGGGTCGAGGGTGGGGAGTGATATTGAGGGGTCTCTGTGGAGGGGGAGGGGAGTGATATTGAGGGGGTCTGTGGAGGGGTCGAGGGCGGGGAGTGATATTGAGGGGTCTCTGTGGAGGGGTCGAGGGTGGGGAGTGATATTGAGGGGTCTCTGTGGAGGGGTCGAGGGTGGGGAGTGATATTGAGGGGTCTCTGTGGAGGGGTCGAGGTGGGGAGTGATATTGAGGGGTCTCTGTGGAGGGGTCGAGGGTGGGGAGTGATATTGAGGGGTCTCTGTGGAGGGGGAGGGGAGTGATATTGAGGGGTCTCTGTGGAGGGGGAGGGGAGTGATATTGAGGGGGTCTCTGTGGAGGGGTCGAGGGTGGGGAGTGATATTGAGGGGGTCTCTGTGGAGGGGTCGAGGGTGGGGAGTGATATTGAGGGGTCTCTGTGGAGGGGTCGAGGGTGGGGAGTGATATTGAGGGGTCTCTGTGGAGGGGTCGAGGGTGGGGAGTGATATTGAGGGGTCTCTGTGGAGGGGCCGAGGGTGGGGAGTGATATTGAGGGGTCTCTGGAGAGTTTTGGGCCTTGCTGACAGGCTCTTGTCTCTGAGGAGATCGAGGTGATGGCAGCCGGCAGGCGCACGGGCAGCAGGCAGCGCGTTGAACAGAGTGAGGAGCAGATTATCCCCGGTTGCTGCTAACTTTAGCCTTAGTTTAATTGCTCTGTTTTATCACCTTTGCTCTTGAGTCGCCAGGTATCTTTATGATACCGCCACGTGGTTCAAGTCCGAGTAATGATCAATAATCCAACACACCGCTTAGTAAGAGTTAAATCAACGCACATTTATTATACACAGTAATCGCTACTCATGCACAAATTCTACGTCTAAGCTACTTCCTACAACTAACAGGCCAATAGTTAACTTGGAACTGGCCCACCAGGTCAGGGAAACAAATGGCCTTTCGTTCGGGTTCTGAGCCTGCGGGATTTGAAGCTGGTACAGATTGATAGCTAGAAGCGCCTTTCTCGTAGCGAGCGTTGAAGACTTACGATTTGAGCGGCTGTTGAAGAGTGCAGAAGGGTGCGGAAGGGCCGATTTGAACCTGGACTCTTCTTATCGTCCCCAGGGGCTTCCCGCCTTTCGGGGCGGACCCTGTACCTGGTCCCAAGTGATTGGACTTTGTCCCAATCACTTGGTTCGATATTCTCCGATGCTGGAGCGATTCCTTGATCGATGGGCGGTCACCTCCCTTTGTGTAGGCTCCTGTTGGCGCCGATGAGTCTGGGTTGGCTTTGTGTCTAAAATGTTGCTCATTGATCCCGGGGATTGCTTATTAGTATGCAGATGGCTGATATTTTGTTGTGCTGATGGTTCCCGGTATCGATCTTGTCTGGCCTTCCCAGAGGTGAATACACAGTTTACCTGTAGCTGCTTGTTTTAGTCCTGTTGGCTGATTTTCCCATCAGCCTTTGCCGTTCGCCATTTTTAATCTGGGTTAGCCATTCTAAATCGGGAGTTAGCCATTTTAACTGGCTACAACCCCTCCTTGTGATCCTAACGCGAAGCGTGACGGATCGCATCACTATGCTGCTTTCCATTCCCTGACCTGGGGGGGACACCTCCTACATGGCCTCTGCACTGACCATAGCTATGCACAAAATGTTTAACTAACAATTCTAAGGCCGCTATGTCAGACAGGGACATGCATTACAAAACAATAAACTGGGAACCTCGAGCTTATTCTTAATATACTACACTCGCTTAAACATTCCATTATCCTACCTTCCTCAATCATACAACAAAATCATAGCATTTCACACAGTCTTTCCTGGCTTGGCAGTCAAGCTCAGGATCATACAATTTGCTCATGAAAAAGTCCGTTACAGTTCTTTATTTACAATAACAATAAACGCAGGTGAATGTCGGGGGTCTGGTCCTATATACCGGGGTTCGAGCGCGGTAGACACTCCGTCTCCATTTCCGCAGACGCATAGTCTGCACGATGCAGCAGAGTATCGCTAATGCTAGTAAAGTTTCTATTACATAGGACAGGGAGTACCAGGTTATAAACCTGGCACACCAAGATGATGTGGTGTCGCTGGTGACTGGGCTCTGGGTACTGCGGGATAGTGAAACGTTAACGCTGGGGGGCTTGAAGTCATGGGGTTCGCGGTCACGCGCAACCAAATGTCCAAAAGCACATGGGTGATCCACTTGAAGGAAGTCCTCATGGCTCTTCTCTTTCCTTTTCTTTCTTTGTCTTCTCCGGTCCTGGAGTTCTGTAGAAACAAGCATAGTGTCTGTAACTATCTTTGTTTAATATCTGGTACGATAGTGTGTCTGTCCTTTGGTGCCAATTATTCCCTTTATAATTGGTCACTATGTGTGACTCGCTCATTTTTATTTCAAAAAACAAATTTTAGGACACAGCAGGGCTGTTTCTCCACTGCCTGAGCAACCGACAAGGACGGGCAAGAAATGTAGTCATCGTGGTGGGGCTGCCGTAGTGGTTCCTTCCTTGAACCAGAAGGGCAGTTACGATCGGATTCTGTAACCAGTCTCTGTAGGCAAGTCCTCAGAGGTTTTGGCCGAATAGGCGTGGGGCAGTGAGAAAACAAATTCTGTCGGACATACAACATTTAACAAACGTACACACAACATAAAACATTCTGCAGGTTCCATCAGAAAGGACAACACTTCTCCCAAGCGGTTCCTTTTAAAACATCATCTGGACACCTCAGTTCTCGGTTGCGAACAGGGTCGCAAAGGGGTTCTCGGTTTGGGAGTCAGACTCTTCTCCTGGGTGCCAAACTCTGGAGTGTATCAGGGCTGAAAGGGCTGCCTGGTGTGAGGTGGGGTCGCTCTCGTCGTTGCGGACGAGTCTGCAGGAGTTGTCACGGTGCCAATGAGTTGTGTTGAGTTGTGTGGGGACGGAATCGGGGTCGTCCGTGTGGGTCGGTGGTCGGTGGTGGGGTTTGTTTAGGAAAGTGACCAGGAAGGGATCACTTGGATCGTAGTCGGAGTCGCTGGGTGTGGGTCCTGTTGCATGGGGATAGTAGGGAGGCTTGCTGTGGCTATCGTCCGAGTCACAGTCGCTGTCTCTGCCGCTGCAGTCTGTGGGCGTCCCGGGGCGGAGTGTATATTTCGGGGGTGGAGTCGAGGTCGAGTCCGTGTCTGGGCTGGACGTGTTGGGGGATGGTAGGGTTACGTTGGCTGTGGGTGGGGTGTGGTCTGCTGCGTCAAGCATGACGTGGTGGGCGTGGTTCGGCTGTGTCCCATATGCCTTCAGCTGGTTAATATGGAACCACGCAGTCTTACCGTTGGGATACTTTATTTTATAAACGGAAGCGCTTACTTTGTCCGCAATGGAATACGGACCCGAGTATTTAGGTGACAGGAATGTGCTGGGGTTGTATACGGAGAGTATCACTTACTGTCCTACACTGAACTCAGTCGCATGCACTGTCTTGTCGAAACAGGCCTTGCTCTGTTTCTTTCTGGTGCCCAATTTTACTGCGGCTGCTAGCTGAGCCGTTTTAACATTTTGAACTAATTGCTGTACTGCTTTCTCGTGTGTGAGGGCCGTCACCTCGGGGCTGGTCAAGTCCAAACCGAACAAATATTCATGAGGGTGTGTGGGGTGTAACCTGTGGAAGTTGAAATTGTGTTACGCAAAAACATCAGCGCAAAGGGAGGACTGAGTCCCAAGTGGTGGTGTTCTGCTGGGCCATTTTTCTGAGGGTGGTTTTTAGGGTCCGATTCATGCGCTCCACGATACCACTCGACTGTGGGCGGTACGCAATTTTTGGGTGATGCCAAATATCGTGAGGACGTTCTGCATGACCTGTCCCGTAAAATGGGAACCTTGGTCGGATTCAATGCTGCGGGGGAGTCCCCATCTTGTAACGATGTGGTAGGTCAAAACCTTGGCTGTGGTTTTTGCAGTGTTTGTGCGGGCTGGGAATGCTTCCACCCATTTCGTAAATGTGTCAATCACCACAAGTACATATTTATAGCCATTCCTGCAAGGGGGCAATGGTCCTATAAAATCAATCTGGAGGTTAGTCCAGGGGCCGTTAACGGGTCGGGTGTGGCTGAGTTGAGCCTTTTTGGCATATCTATCCGGATTATTCTGGGCGCAGATAAGACAATTCTCGATGTAATGGTTTACATCATCCTTTAAATTCGGCCACCAACAAAGCTGCTTGAGATGGGCTGTAGTGGGATCAATTCCCTGATGTCCATGACCGTCATGGAACAAACAAATCAGTTGATTCCTGTCCTGTTCAGGAACCACATAAAGGGTGTCCTTTAACACCACACCGTCATGTGTGGTCAGTGCATTTCTAAACCTCACGTAGGGTGCTGGATATTTCCCTTTTACAATCTCCCTGAGATTGCTGTCCTGCTTCTGGGCCTCCACTAGATTCTCGATCTTTGTCTGTGAGACCTGAACTGCAATCACTGGGGCGCTTTCGGGGGGTGTCCAACAATATCCATGCCTGGAACCTGCTTTGGCCAGTGCGTCGGCTTTTACATTTCCAGGGGGGGGGGAGGAACGATGGTGACTTCGAACTTTGACTATCCCAAAGTCCTGTTCTGTGCTGTCTCTAAGATGTGACGGAGCAATGGGGCTGAGGGGAGGGGTTTCCCGTCTGCGGAAACGAATCCTCTTGCTTTCCACAGGGGCAGGAATTCCCTGAGGCTGTTACAGACATAGAGGCTGTCCGAGTATATGTCTGCTGGGCTGGAGAAGGAATCTGGGTGTTCCACTATATACGGATGGCCGCAAGTTCTGCTGCCTGCGCGCCTAAGTGTCCTGGAAGTTTTAACGATATTTCCTCGAGGGCTCGTCCCTGTGCGTCCTCGACATAGATACCGCAACCTGTTATGCGCTTCCCATCCAAGACTGTGGAAGATCCATCCACATATATCTTTATGGGCTCACACGTGTCTGTGTGCTGGGGGCTCTGGGTTGAACTATCTATCTTTCTGGGGGGTGTTTTAACAATAAAGGGGCCTGTGTTGTGGTGTGGAGAGATAATCTCACATTCATGGGGGGTTCAGGGGTATTGTAAATTGTCGGCTAAGTAGGTGTGTGTCTTTGTCCTTTTAACAGTGATGTCCCGTCCCTGCAAGAGAAGGGTCCATCTCGCTGCTCTAATCTGGCTGACTGTACCGTCCTTGAGTCGTCCGTCCAGTAAAAGTTGGGTGGGGGTGTGTTCGGTGAGAATTGTGATGGGGTTCAGTCCGGTAATGTATGAAAAGTACTGGACTGCCCAGAAAACTGCGAGCAGGTGCCTCTCACAGGCTGAAAATCTCTGCTCTACAGCATCTAAAATTCTGGAGGAGTTATCTAAGGGTCTTAGTTGGTCATGCCGTTCCTGCAGGAGCACGGCTGAAAGGGTGCGGTCTGTGGTCGCTCCCTCTATGGCGTAAGGGGAAAGCGGGTCTGGAACTTGTAGTGCGGGGGCGGCTATGAGCGCCTGTTTTAAAGAGTCCACAGCATCCGTATGCTGCGGAAGCCATTCCCAGGGGGCTCCTTTCTTTAGGAGGTCTGAGAGGGGCGCTGCCTTGCTGGCGAAACCGTCAATGTGGTTTCGGCAGTAGCCAACCAGTCCTAAAAACGGCCGGAGGACTGAAACGTTCTGGGGAAGGGGCAATTTAGCGATCGAGTCAATCCTTTTATGCTCGATCTCGCGTTTACCATGCGTGATAATTGTTCCCAAATATATCACCTTATCTTCCAAAATCTGGGCCTTTTTGGTGTTGACTTTACAACCGATTGCGTGTAATAGTTCCAGGAGTTCGGACAGAAGCTCAATGTGCTCTTCCTTGGTGTCTGTCTGCAGTAGTAGATCATCTACATACTGTACCAGACATTCGGGGCGAGAGAATTTCGCTAGTCCATTTGCCAGCTGTCGGTGGAAAATGGAGGGGGAGTTGTGGAAGCCTTGTGGAAGGCATGTCCACGTGTACTGCTGTGCTTTAAAGGTGAAGGCAAATTTGTACTGGCACGCCTTTGCCAATGGAATGGACCAGAATCCGTTACTGATGTCCAAAACCGTAAAGAATCGGGAATTGAGTCCCTGCTTGAGCATGGTCTCGGGACTTGTGGCTACCGTGGGGGCTGCTACGGGGGTGACTTTGTTGAGTTCCCGCTAATCGATGGTCAGTCGCCATGATCCATCGGGCTTTCTCACTGGCCAAATCGGGGCATTATTAGTTGAGGCTACTGATCTAAGTACGCCCTGCTCTAATAAGCTTTCTATTACCTTGGAGATTTCTCCCTCTGCCTCTTGGGGAAATCCATATTGTTTTGGGGTCTCGGGTCAGGTCCTGTTACTTGTACGGAGCCAGTCATCCGTCCACAGTCGTGCTTGTGGGTCGCGAATGCTGCCCTGTTCTTTTTGTTTCGGTGCAACATCGTGGGCCGAAGGGCCTGTACTGCGCTGTATTGTTCTATGTTCTATGGTGAGTAAATTTGCAGACGATACTAAAGTCGGTGGTGTTGTCGATAGTGTGGAAGGATGTAGCAGGTTACAGAGGGATATAGATAAGCTGCAGAGCTGGGCTGAGAGGTGGCAAATGGAGTTTAATGTAGAGAAGTGTGAGGTGATTCACTTTGGAAGGAATAACAGGAATGCGGAATATTTGGCTAATGGTAAAGTTCTTGAAAGTGTGGCTGAGCAGAGGGATCTAGGTGTCCATGTACATAGATCCCTGAAAGTTGCCACCCAGGTTGATAGGGTTGTGAAGAAGGCCTATGGAGTGTTGGCCTTTATTGGTAGAGGGATTGAGTTCCGGAGTCGGGAGGTCATGTTGCAGCTGTACAGAACTCTGGTCCGGCCGCATTTGGAGTATTGCGTACAGTTCTGGTCACCGCATTATAGGAAGGACGTGGAGGCTTTGGAGCGGGTGCAGAGGAGATTTACCAGGATGTTGCCTGGTATGGAGGGAAAATCTTATGAGGAAAGGCTGACGGACTTGAGGTTGTTTTCGTTGGAGAGAAGAAGGTTAAGAGGAGACTTAATAGAGGCATACAAAATGATCAGGGGGTTGGATAGGGTGGACAGTGAGAGCCTTCTCCTACGGATGGATATGGCTGGCACGAGGGGACATAACTTTAAACTGAGGGGTAATAGATATAGGACAGAGGTCAGAGGTAGGTTCTTTACGCAAAGAGTAGTGAGGCCGTGGAATGCCCTACCTGCTACAGTAGTGAACTCGCCAACATTGAGGGCATTTAAAAGTTTATTGGATAAACATATGGATGATAATGGCATAGTGTAGGTTAGATGGCTTTTGTTTCGGTGCAACATCGTGGGCCGAAGGGTCTGTACTGCGCTGTATTGTTCTATGTTCTATGTTCTAACTGCCCTAACCTGCTTGTCCGTACTAAGCGTGGTCGGGTTGAACCAAAATTCGCCTACTGCGCTGATTTTTTTCGTGTACTCGCCTATGTTGAGTGTTGCGGGGGCTCTTGCGGATTTTGCCATCTTCCAGACACACTGGTTGACTGGATCGAATGAAAGGTGGTGGGAATTCATGAAATCGATTCCCAGAATGTGTTCTGCTGTGTGAGGCAGGTCAACTAAAACTACGGGGTGTTTGATGGTGATGGTTCCGATTTGAATGGGTACAGGGGCTGTGATGTGTCCCTGCTGTGAGTGGCCTGTAAAGCCGCTGAGGGTGATAGTGGCTGTAGTGGGCCACGTGTCCTTTTTGGAACAGGGTGGAGGAATTTATGGTGGTGCGGGACCCTCCTGTGTCCCAGAGAAATTCGATAGGCTGTCCCCGAATTCTTGCTGCAACTACCGGTCGTCCGGACCTATCCCAAAGGGTGTTACAGACCCAACTGGGGGAGCCCGAACACCGTCAGTCCGTTCCGGTCAGGTCTGTCTGATCTGAACGGGCGCTAATGCTATGGATGGGCTCGGTCTTTTTCTTACTCGGAGTGCTCGTCTGCTGGGCTCTCTGTGGCTTTTAGGGGCATTGCACTCTCTTGCGAAATGTCCCAACTGTCCGCAGTTGTAACACTCCTGTGACTTGGGTGGGGGGCTGTTCTTTCCCTCATTCACCCATGCGGGGTTCTGGTGGGTTTTTACTGCCTGTATATCTGCGGCGGCCTGCTTTCCCTCGGGATTCTTGACTGCGGGTTTGCTTTGAACAGATTGCTCCCAAACGCGGGGCAATCTTTTCACTACCCACTTCTCGTTATGGGCCTCCTCTGAGGGATCATAACTCGTACAGGCTTTCTGTCCTGTTTCTGTGGCATGGGAGATAAGGGTGCGGGTCCATTTGGCCATGTTGTCTGGGGACAAATGGGCACGGTCTACGTCTCCGAAGACTGCTGCGAAGTGAATCCACAGGCGTCCAGCGAACGCTGTGGGGTGCTCAGATTTCTTCTGCCTACATTTGTTGAGGCCGTCTACGGGGCCACCCCAGTTATACCCGATCGCATCCAGGATCGCGGTATGCATTTCTGCAAGGGTGCCTCCTCCTACTTTCTGTGGGTCGGGAAGGGCTGCTGCTACCGATTGGTCTAGACTTAGAACCATGAGCTTTACATGTTCTCGCTCATCCAGGCCGTACATATTCGCCTGATTCTTAACTGTGGCAAAGAAATGGTGGGGGTCTGAGGCGGGGAGGAACGGTGTGATCTTCTCGCATGCGTCCTGTAATTGGGTCACTGTTAAGGGGGTGGAATATAGAAATTCCGCATCGTCCGATGTGGCTGTGCGGTGGGTGGTTACAGGGTTCATTGGAGCCTGAACTACCTGCTGTGTAGGGGGTTGGGGTGCTTTTCTCCTTTGGGCCTTTCCCTGCGCACATGTTCCCTGAACATATCTCTGCGCTGTTTTGTGTAACTCTTCCCAATCAGGGCCGTCTTCCTGGTCTAACTTTTCCCCAAAGGTTTCCTGAAAACCTTTCTGAACAGAAAGCAGTGATTGCAGCTCTGCAATCTGCTTCCGGCACTTTGCGTGATCTAACGTGCTTTGTCTTTGTTCTGTGGTGGCAGCGTGGAGTGCTCTCAATGCTGCCTTGAGGTCACTACACTGTCTCTGTAATGCCTCTACCTGCTTTTCCGTTTCCTCACGTACCAGGACTGCACGTTGCGTGTCCTGACAGGCCTTTTCGTATTGAGACTGGAAGCTGCTTAAATGCGGCAGACAAGACTGGTGAGCCCGTTTGGCGTCACCCACCTCTCAATCTTTCGCTGCCAATTTCCTCCTCAATTCCATATTTTCCTCTTCTACCTCGCTTACATCGACCTTACTCATCCGATGTATGCCCTCAACTTCTTTCCGGAGCGTCCGAATGGCCTCCTCTGTGCCTCGCAATTGTGCCAAGCAGGACACGATTGCCATCGGCTTGCGAGCTTTTCCCTAAGCTCTTTTTGTGGATCTCGCTCAGGTTCTCCCACCAAGTATGTCCTATACTCCCGGGGCCTGATGCCTCGTTATCACAGAAATCATTCCAAAGGGGCCATCCTTTCCCTTTGAGATATTTCCTGATTTCTACCTCCCAAATGGGACATTGTCCCACTCTACTGCTGCTGGTCACTGCGACCGCAAATTCCTCGGGGTTCATTAGGCGCTGCATTGCCATCTTTCCTATCTGAATGCTGCTGTTAAATTTGGAACAGGGGAGCTTAGGCGGTGTTGTAAATACGGGTACGGCGTTCGCTACTTTCCGATATACAACCTTCCGACAGTTTTGACGCAACAAAAATCTATCAGTTTTACCTTATCGCCCTGTTAGTTACGCATGCATACACATGCTTCCGAATTATGAGTATTGATCAGAACTGCTTGAACACTTGTGGTTTTCTGTTTCCAATTGGATTTCTAATTCAAATTCTGGGTTCTCCCGGAGTGGTTTTCCACTTCTAGATCGGGTCCCGTCAGGATGTCGCCAAATGTTGCTGCTAACTTTGCCTTAGTTTAATTTGCTCTGTTCTATCACCTTTGCTCTTGAGTCGCCAGGTACCTTTCTGATACCACCACGAGGTTCAAGTCCGAGTAATGATCAATAATCCAACACACCGCTTAGTAAGAGTTAAATCAACGCACATTTATTATAGACAGTAATCAATACTCATGCACAAATTCTACGTCTAAGCTACTTCCTACAACTAACAGGCCAATACTTGGAACTGGCCCACCAGGTCAGGGAAACGAATGGCCTTTCGTTCGGGTTCTGAGTCAGCGGGATTCGAAGCTGGTACAGATTGGTAGCTAGGAGCGCCTATCTCGTAGCGAGTGTTGAAGTAAGACTTAGGATTTGAGCGGCTGTTGAAGAGTGCAGAAGGCTCGCAGAAGGGTGCGGAATGGTCGATTGAACCTGGACTCTATTCTTATAGTCCCCAGGGGATATCCGCCTTTCGGGGCGGACCCTGTACCTGGTTCCAAGTCACTTGGTTCGATTTTCTCCAATGCTGGAGCGATTCCTTGATCGATGGCCGGTCTTGAGGTGGTCGTTCACCTCCCTTTGTGTCGGCTCCTGTTGGCGCCAATGAGTCTGGGTTGGCTTTGTCTCTAAAATGTTGCACATTGTTCCCGGGGATTGCTTATTAGTATGCAGATGGCTGGTATTTTGTTGTGCTGATGGTTCCCGGTATCGATCTTGTCTGGCCTTCCCAGAGGTGAATACACAGTTTACCTGTAGCTGCTTGTTTTAGTCCTGTTGGCTGATTTTCCCATCAGCCTTTGCCGTTCGCCATTTTAAATCGGGGTTAGTGATTCTAAATCGGGAGTTAGCCATTTTAATGGGCTACACCCCAAAGAAGGAAGGAACTGGAATTACTCTCCGAAATGGGGAAGGCCCGGGAATCTCTCACCGAGTTCCTGCCCACTGCAGTGCGATCTTCGACGGTTGGGTAGACTTTTTGCTGGGCGTGTGGGTTGGGGGGGGTGGATGTTGGGTGAGGGGATGGGCAAGTTGAGGAGGATGGGTGAGGGGGGAGTGCTGGGCATGGTGAGGGGGTAGGCGAGGCCCTTGGAGAGTGTTGGTTTTACGCTGTTCTCTCCCAATGCCCCTTATCATGTAACTTTACACATCATACAGTGACCGGAGCTAATCATGTTGCCGCGTGACCCGCTGAGCATCTTTACATTGCAATGGTATCCACATACTGTCACCACAGATCTCAAGACCAAGCCCAGAACCTCCGTAAAGCAGCTCAGAAACACAATCCCTTTTGAAGGTCACCCCTGTGCAATGCCGTGGGATATTTGTTATCAAGTTAAAGGTGCTATATAAATGCAGGTTGTTGTTGGGGTGTGGGTTCATGGCTGTGGAGGGGTGGAGGGAGGGGAGTGATATTGAGGGTCTCCCTGTTGAGGGCACTGAAGTCCCTCCGGGTCGAGGATGACTTGCTTGCACTGCGGGGAGGTGGTTGAATAGTGCGTCCCTGGATCAGCGGACTCTGCCGCAGGTTTCCGATGCAGACGGGAGGGCGGAGGTCACGGCTGCTCTGTAGACCATGAGCTCGGTGCTGGGTTTGAGGTCTCGGTCTTCGAACTCTCTGTTCCTCGGGCTGTGTGTAACTGCGCCAGCTGAACTCTGCACTTAGAGGATCCATCGCAGCATGATTCCCCCATTGACCTTCTGCCCTGACCGTCGCCCTCTGACCCTAAAAACGGTGCGGCCGTCTGCTCCGTCCCAGCGCGTCCTCCCACGTGCTGCACCTGTCCTGGGAGTGTTTGATGGGGACAGTGTAGAGGGACCTTTACTCTGTATCCAACCTCCTGCTGTACCTGTCCTGGGAGTGTTTGATGGGGACAGTGTAGAGGGAGCTTTACTCTGTATCTAACCCCGTGCTGTACCTGTCCTGGGAGTGTTTGATGGGGGCAGTGTAGAGGGAACTTTACTCTGTATCTAACCCCGTGCTGTACCTTTCCTGGGAGTGTTTGATGGGGACAGTGTGGACGGCGCTTTCCTCTGTATCTAACCCCGTGCTGTACCTGTCCTGGGAGTGTTTGATGGGGACAGTGGAGAGGGAGCTTTACTCTGTATCTAACCCAGTGCTGTACCTGTCCTGGGAGTGGTTGATGGGGACAGTGTGGAGGGAGCTTTACTCTGTGTCTAACCCCGTGCTGTAACTGCCCTGGGAGTGTTTGATGATGACAGTGTCGAGGGAGCTTTACTCTGTATCTAACCCCGTGCTGTACCTGTCCTGCGAGTGTTTGATGGGGGCAGTGTCGAGGGATCTTTACTCTGTATCTAACCCCGTGCTGTACCTGTCCTGGGAGTGTTTGATGGGGACAGTGTAGAGGGAGCTTTACTCTGTATCTAACCCCGTGCTGTACCTGTCCTGGGAGTGTTTGATGGGGGCAGTGTAGAGGGAACTTTACTCTGTATCTAACCCCGTGCTGTACCTGTCCTGGGAGTGTTTGATGGGGACAGTGTAGACGGCGCTTTCCTCTGTATCTAACCCCGTGCTGTACCTGTCCTGGGAGTGTTTGATGGGGACAGTGTGGACGGCGCTTTCCTCTGTATCTAACCCCGTGCTGTACCTGTCCTGGGAGTGGTTGATGGGGACAGTGGAGAGGGAGCTTTACTCTGTATCTAACCCAGTGCTGTACCTGTCCTGGGAGTGGTTGATGGGGACAGTGTGGAGGGAGCTTTACTCTGTGTCTAACCCCGTGCTGTAACTGCCCTGGGAGTGTTTGATGATGACAGTGTCGAGGGAGCTTTACTCTGTATCTAACCCCGTGCTGTACCTGTCCTGCGAGTGTTTGATGGGGGCAGTGTCGAGGGATCTTTACTCTGTATCTAACCCCGTGCTGTACCTGTCCTGGGAGTGTTTGATGGGGACAGTGTAGAGGGAGCTTTACTCTGTATCTAACCCCGTGCTGTACCTGTCCTGGGAGTGTTTGATGGGGGCAGTGTAGAGGGAACTTTACTCTGTATCTAACCCCGTGCTGTACCTGTCCTGGGAGTGTTTGATGGGGACAGTGTAGACGGCGCTTTCCTCTGTATCTAACCCCGTGCTGTACCTGTCCTGGGAGTGTTTGATGTGGACAGTGGAGAGGGAGCTTTACTCTGTATCTAACCCAGTGCTGTACCTGTCCTGGGAGTGGTTGATGGGGACAGTGTGGAGGGAGCTTTACTCTGTGTCTAACCCCGTGCTGTAACTGCCCTGGGAGTGTTTGATGATGACAGTGTCGAGGGAGCTTTACTCTGTATCTAACCCCGTGCTGTACCTGTCCTGCGAGTGTTTGATGGGGGCAGTGTCGAGGGATCTTTACTCTGTATCTAACCCCGTGCTGTACCTGTCCTGGGAGTGTTTGATGGGGACAGTGTAGAGGGATCTTTACTCTGTATCTAACCCCATGCTGGACCTGTCCTGGGAGTGTTTAATGGGGACAGTGGAGAGGGAGCTTTACTCTGTATCTAACCCCGTGCTGTACCTGTCGTGGGAGTGTTTGATACGGACAGTGTAGAGGGAGCTTTACTCTGTATCTAACCCTGTGCTGTACCTGTCCTGGGAGTGTTTGATGGGGACAGTATAGAGGGAGCTTTTCTCTGTATCTAACCCCATGCTGTACCTGTCCTCGTAGTGTTGGATGGGGACAGTATAGAGGGAGCTTTACTCTGTATCTAACCCTGTGCTGTACCTGTACTGGGAGTGTTTGATGGGGACAGTATAGAGGGAGCTTTTCTCTGTATCTAACCCCATGCTGTACCTGTCCTCGTAGTGTTGGATGTGGACAGTGTAGAGGGAGCTTTACTCTGTATCTAACTCCGTGCTGGACCTGTCCTGGGAGTGTTTGATGGGTACAGTGGAGAGGGAGCTTTACTCTGTATCTAACCCCGTGCTGTACCTGTCCTGGGAGTGTTTGATGGGGACAGTGGAGAGGGAGCTTTACTCTGTATCTAACCCCGTGCTGTACCTGTCGTGGGAGTGTTTGATACGGACAGTGTAGAGGGAGCTTTACTCTGTATCTAACCCTGTGCTGTATCTGCCCTGGGTGTTTGATGGGGACAGTGTAGAGGGAGCTTTACTCTGTATCTAACCCCGTGCTGTACCTGTCTTGGGAGTGTTTGATGGGGACAGTGTAGAGGGAGCTTTACTCTGTATCTAACCCTTGCTGTACCTGCCCTGGGAGTGTTTGATGGGGACTGTGTCGAGGGAGCTTTACTCTGTATCTAACCCCGTGCTGTACCTGTCCTGGGAGTGTTTGATGGGGACAGTGTAGAGGGAGCTTTACTCTGTATCTAACTCCGTGCTGTACCTGTCCTGGGAGTGTTTGATGGGGACAGTGAAGAGGGAGCTTTACGCTGTATCTAACCCCGTGCTGTACCTGTCCTGGGAGTGTTTGATGGGGACAGTGTAGAGGGAGCTTTAATCTGTATCTAACCCCGTGCTGTGCCTGTCCTGGGAGTGTTTGATGGGGACAGTGTAGACAGAGCTTTACTCTGTATCTAACCCCGTGCTGTACCTGTCCTGGGAGTGTATGATCGGGACAGTGTAGAGGGAGATTTACTCTGTATCTAACCCCGTGCTGTACCTGTCCTGGGAGTGTTTGATGGGGACAGTGTAGACGGCGCTTTCCTCTGTATCTAACCCCGTGCTGTACCTGTCCTGGGAGTGTTTGATGGGGACAGTGGAGAGGGAGCTTTACTCTGTATCTAACCCAGTGCTGTACCTGTCCTGGGAGTGGTTGATGGGGACAGTGTGGAGGGAGCTTTACTCTGTGTCTAACCCCGTGCTGTAACTGCCCTGGGAGTGTTTGATGATGACAGTGTCGAGGGAGCTTTACTCTGTATCTAACCCCGTGCTGTACCTGTCCTGCGAGTGTTTGATGGGGGCAGTGTCGAGGGATCTTTACTCTGTATCTAACCCCGTGCTGTACCTGTCCTGGGAGTGTCTGATGGGGACAGTGTAGAGGGATCTTTACTCTGTATCTAACCTCATGCTGGACCTGTCCTGGGAGTGTTTAATGGGGACAGTGGAGTGGGAGCTTTACTCTGTATCTAACCCTGTGCTGTACCTGTCGTGGGAGTGTTTGATACGGACAGTGGAGAGGGAGCTTTACTCTGTATCTAACCCTGTGCTGTATCTGCCCTGGGTGTTTGATGGGGACAGTGTAGAGGGAGCTTTACTCTGTATCTAAACCCATGCTGTACCTGTCCTGGGAGTGTTTGATGGGGACAGTATAGAGGGAGCTTTTCTCTGTATCTAACCCCATGCTGTACCTGTCCTCGTAGTGTTGGATGGGGACAGTATAGAGGGAGCTTTACTCTGTATCTAACCCTGTGCTGTACCTGTACTGGGAGTGTTTGATGGGGACAGTATAGAGGGAGCTTTTCTCTGTATCTAACCCCATGCTGTACCTGTCCTCGTAGTGTTGAATGTGGAAAGTGTAGAGGGAGCTTTACTCTGTATCTAACCCCGTGCTGTACCTGTCTTGGTAGTGTTTGATGGGGACAGTGTGGAGGGAGCTTTACTCTGTATCTAACCCCGTGCTGTGCCGTCCTGGGAGTGTTTGATGGGGACTGTGTAGAGGGAGCTTTACTCTGTACCTAACCCCGTGCTGCATCTGTCCTGGGAGTGTTTGATGGGGGCAGTGTAGAGGGAGCTTTACTCTGTATCTAACCCCGTGCTGTACCTGTCCTGGGAGTGTTTGATGGGGACAGTGTGGAGGGAGCTTTACTCTGTATCTAACCCCGTGCTGTACCTGACCTGGGAGTGTTTGATGGGGACAGTGTCGAGGGAGCTTTACTCTGTATCCAACCCCGTGCTGTACCTGTCCTGGGAGTGTTTGATGGGGACAGTGTAGACGGAGCTTTACTCTGTATCTAACCCCGTGCTGTACCTGTCCTGGGAGTGTTTGATGGGGACAATGTAGAGCGACCTTTACTCTGTATCTAACCCCGTGCTGTACCTGTGATGGGAGTGTTTGATGGGGACAGTGTGGAGGGAGCTTTACTCTGTATCTAACCCCGTGCTGTACCTGACCTGGGAGTTTTTGATGGGGACAGTGTCGAGGGAGCTTTACTCTGTATGCAACCCCGTGCTGTACCTGTCCTGGGAGTGTTTGATGGGGACAGTGTCGAGGGATCTTTACTCTGTATCTAACCCCGTGCTGTACCTGTCCTGGGAGTGTTTGATGGGGACAGTGTAGAGGGAGCTTTACTCTGTATCTAACCCCGTGCTGTACCTGTCCTGGGAGTGTTAGATGGGGGCAGTGTAGAGGGAACTTTACTCTGTATCTAACCCCGTGCTGTACCTGTCCTGGGAGTGTTTGATGGGGACAGTGTAGACGGCGCTTTCCTCTGTATCTAACCCCGTGCTGTACCTGTCCTGGGAGTGTTTGATGGGGACAGTGGAGAGGGAGCTTTACTCTGTATCTAACCCAGTGCTGTACCTGTCCTGGGAGTGGTTGATGGGGACAGTGTGGAGGGAGCTTTACTCTGTGTCTAACCCCGTGCTGTAACTGCCCTGGGAGTGTTTGATGGGGGCAGTGTCGAGGGATCTTTACTCTGTATCTAACCCCGTGCTGTACCTGTCCTGGGAGTGTTTGATGGGGACAGTGTAGAGGGATCTTTACTCTGTATCTAACCCCATGCTGGACCTGTCCTGGGAGTGTTTAATGGGGACAGTGGAGAGGGAGCTTTACTCTGTATCTAACCCCGTGCTGTACCTGTCGTGGGAGTGTTTGATACGGACAGTGTAGAGGGAGCTTTACTCTGTATCTAACCCTGTGCTGTATCTGCCCTGGGTGTTTGATGGGGACAGTGTAGAGGGAGCTTTACTCTGTATCTAACCCCATGCTGTACCTGTCCTGGGAGTGGTTGATGGGGACAGTGTGGCGGGAGCTTTACTCTGTGTCTAACCCCGTGCTGTACCTGTCCTGGGAGTGTTTGATGGGGACAGTGTCGAGGGAGCTTTACTCTGTATCTAACCCCGTGCTGTACCTGTCCTGGGAGTGTTTGATGGGGACAGTGTCGAGGGATCTTTACTCTGTATCTAACCCCGTGCTGTACCTGTCCTGGGAGTGTTTGATGGGGACAGTGTAGAGGGAGCTTTACTCTGTATCTAACCCCGTGCTGTACCTGTCCTGGGAGTGTTTGATGGGGACAGTGTGAACAAAGAACAAAGAAATGTACAGCACAGGAACAGGCCCTTCGGCCCTCCAAGCCCGTGCCGACCATGCTGCCCGACTAAACTACAATCTTCTACACTTCCTGGGTCTGTATCCCTCTATTCCCATCCTATTCATGTATTTGTCAAGATGCCCCTTAAATGTCCCTATCGTCCCTGCTTCCACCAACTCCTCCGGTAGCGAGTTCCAGGCATCCACTACCCTCTGCGTAAAAAACTTGCCTCGTACATCTACTCTGAACCTTGCCCCTCTCACCTTAAACCTATGCCCCCTAGTAATTGACCCCTCTACCCAGGGGAAAAGCCTCTGACTATCCACTCTGTCTATGCCCCTCATAATTTTGTAGACCTCTATCAGGTCTCCCCTCAACCTCCTTTGTTCCAGTGAGAACAAACCAAGTTTATTCAACCGCTCCTCATAGCTAATGCCCTCCATACCAGGCAACATTCTGGTAAATCTCTTCTGCACCCTCTCTAAAGCCTCCACATCCTTCTGGTAGTGTGGCGACCAGAATTGAACACTATACTCCAAGTGTGGCCTAACTAAGGTTCTATACAGCTGCAACATGACTTGCCAATTCTTATACTCAATGCCCCGGCCAATGAAGGCAAGCATGCCGTATGCCTTCTTGACTACCTTCTCCACCTGTGTTGCCCCTTTCAATGACCTGTGGACCTGTACTCCTAGATCTCTTTGACTTTCAATACTCTTGAGGGTTCTACCATTCACTGTATATTCCCTACCTGCATTAGACCTTCCAAAATGCATTACCTCACATTTGTCCGGATTAAACTCCATCTGCCATCTCTCCGCCCAAGTCTCCAGACAATCTAAATCCTGCTGTATCCTCTGACAGTCCTCGTCGCTATCCGCAATTCCACCAACCTTTGTGTCGTCTGCAAACTTACTAATCAGACCAGTTACATTTTCCTCCAAATCATTTATATATACTACAAAGAGCAAAGGTCCCAGCACTGATCCCTGTGGAACACCACTGGTCACAGCCCTCCAATTAGAAAAGCATCCTTCCATTGCTACTCTCTGCCTTCTATGACCTAGCCAGTTCTGTATCCACCTTGCCAGCTCACCCCTGGTCCCGTGCGACTTCACCTTTTGTATTAGTCTACCATGAGGGACCTTGTCAAAGGCCTTACTGAAGTCCATATAGACAACATCTACTGCCCTACCTGCATCAATCATCTTAGTGACCTCATCGAAAAACTCTATCAAGTTAGTGAGACACGACCTCCCCTTCACAAAACCATGCTGCCTCTCACTAATACGTCCATTTGCTTCCAAATGGGAGTAGATCCTGTCTCGAAGAATTCTCTCCAGTAATTTCCCTACTACTGAAGTAAGGCTCACTGGCCTGTAGTTCCCTGGATTATCCTTGCTACCCTTCTTAAACAGAGGAACAACATTGGCTATTCTCCAGTCCTCCGGGACATCCCCTGAAGATAGTGAGGATCCAAAGATTTCTGTCAAGGCCTCAGCAATTTCCTCTCCAGCCTCCTTCAGTATTCTGGGGTAGATCCCATCAGGCCCTGGGGACTTATCTACCTTAATATTTTTTAAGACACCCAACACCTCGTCTTTTTGGATCTCAATGTGACCCTTATCTATCTACACACCCTTCTCCAGACTCAACATCTACCAATTTCTTCTCTTTGGTGAATACTGATGCAAAGTATTCATTTAGTACCTCGCCCATTTCCTCTGGCTCCACACATAGATTCCCTTGCCTATCCTTCAGTGGGCCAACCCTTTCCCTGGCTACCCTCTTGCTTTTTATGTACGTGTAAAAAGCCTTGGGATTTTCCTTAACCCTATTTGCCAATGACCTTTCGTGACCCCTTCTAGCGCTCCTGACTCCTTGCTTAAGTTCCTTCCTACTTTCCTTATATTCCACGCAGGCTTCGTCTGTTCCCAGCCTTTTAGCCCTGACAAATGCCTCCTTTTTCTTTTTGACGAGGCCTACAATATCTCTCGTTATCCAAGGTTCCCGAAAATTGCCGTATTTATCCTTCTTCCTCACAGGAACATGCCGGTCCTGAATTCCTGTCAACTGACACTTGTATCTAACCCCGTGCTGTACCTGTCCTGGGATTGTTTGATGCGGACAGTGTAGTGGGAGTTTACTTTGTATCTAACCCCGTGCTGTACCTGTCCTGGGAGTGTTTGATGGGGACAGTGTAGAAGGATCTTTACTCTGTATCTAACCCCGTGCTGTACCCGTCCTGGGAGTGTTTGATGGTGACAGTGTGGAGGGAGCTTTACTCTGTATCTAACCCCGTGCTGTACCTGTCCTGGGAGTGTTTGATGGGGACAGAGTAGACGGAGCTTTACTCTGTATCTAACCCCGTGCTGTACCTGTCGTGGGAGTGTTTGATGGGGACAGTGTCGAGGGAGCTTTACTCTGTATCTAACCCCGTGCTGTACCTGTCCTGGGAGTGTTTGATGGGGACAGTGTGGAGGGAGCTTTACTCTGTATCTAACCCCGTGCTGTACCTGTCCTGGGAGTGTTTGATGGGGACAGTGTCGAGAGAGCTTTACTCTGTGTCTTACCCCGTGCTGTACCTGTCCTGGTAGTGTTTGATGGGGACAGTATAGACGGAGCTTTACTCTGTATCTAAGCCCGTGCTGTAGCTGTCCTGGGAGTGTTTGATGGGGACAGTGGAGAGGGAGCTTTACTCTGTATCTACCCCCGTGCTGTACCTGTCCTGGGAGTGTTTGATGGGGACAGTGTCGTGGGTGTTTACTCTGCATCTAACCCAGTGCTGTACCTGTCCTGCGAGTGTTTGATGGGGACAGTGTGGAGGGAGCTTTACTCTGTATCTAACCCCGTGCTGTACTTGCCCTGGGAGTATTTGATGGGGACAGTTTAGAGGGAGCTTTACTCTGAATCTAACCCTGTGCTGTACCTGTCCTGGGAGTGTTTGATGAGGACAGTGTAGAGGGAGCTTTACTCTGTATCTAACCCCGTGCTGTACCTGTCCTGGGAGTGTTTGATGGGGACAGTGTGGAGGAACTGTACTATGTATCTAACGCCGTGCTGTACCTGTCCTGGGAGTGTTTGATGGGGACACTGTAGAGGGAGCTTTACTCTGTATCTAACCCCGTGCTGTACCTGTCCTGGGAGTGTTTGATGGGGACAGTGTGGAGGGAGCTTTACTCTGTATCTAACCCCGTGCTGTACCTGTCCTGGGAGTGTTTGATGGGGACAGTATGGAGGGAGCTTTACTCTGTATCTAACCCCGTGCTGTACCTGTCCTGGGAGTGTTTGATGGGGACAGTGCAGAGGGAGATTTACTCTGTATCTAACCCCGTGCTGTACCTGTCCTGGGAGTGTTTGATGGGGACAGTGTAGAGGGAGCTTTACTCTGTATCTAACCCCGTGCTGTACCTGTCCTGGGAGTGTTTGATGGGAACAGTGTGGAGGAGCTTTACTCTGTATCTACCCCGTGCTGTACCTGTCCTGGGAGTGTGCGATGGGGACAGTGTAGACGGAGCTTTACTCTGAATCTAAGCCCGTGCTGTAGCTGTCCTGGGAGTGTTTGATGGGGACAGTGTAGAGGGAGCTTTACTCTGTATCTAACCCCATGCTGTACCTGTCCTGGGAGTGTTTGATGGGGACAGTGTAGTGTGAGTTTTCTCTGTCTCTAGCCGCGTGCTGTACCTGTCCTGGGAGTGTTTGATGGCGACAGTGTAGAAGGATCTTTACTCTGTACCTAACCCCGTGCTGTACCTGTCCTGGGAGTGTTTGATGGGGACAGTGTAGAGGGAGCTTTACTCTGTATCTAACCCCGTGCTGTACCTGTCCTGGGAGTGTTTGATGGCGACAGTGTCGAGGGAGCTTTACTCTGTATCTAACCCCGTGCTGTACCTGTCCTGGGAATGTTTGATGGGGACAGTGTGGATAGAGCTTTACTCTGTATCTAACCCTGTGCTGTACCTGTCCTGCGAATGTTTGATGGGGACAGTGTAGAGGGAGCTTTACTCTGTATCTATCCCCGTGCTGTACCTGTCCAGGGAGTGTTTGATGGGGACAGTGTAGAGGGAGCTTAACTCTGTATCTAACCCCATGCTGCACCAGTCCTGGGAGTGTTTGATGGGGACAGTGTAAAGGGAGCTTTACTCTGTATCTAACCCCGTGCTGTACCTGTCCGGGGAGTGTTTGATGGGGACAGTGTAAAGGGAGCTTTACTCTGAATCTAACCCCGTGCTGTACCTGTCCGGGGAGTGTTTGATGGGGACAGTGTAGACGGAGCTTTACTCTGTATTTAACCCCGTGCTGTACCTGTCCTGGGAGTGTTTGATGGGGACAGTGTAGAGGGAGCTTTACTCTGTATCTAACCCCATGCTGTACCTGTCCTGGGAGTGTTTGATGTGGACAGTGTGGACGGAGCTTTACTCTGTATCTAACCCCGTGCTGTGCCTGTCCTGGGAGTGTTTGATGGGGACAGTGTAGTGTGAGTTTACTCTGTCTCTAGCCCCGTGGTGTACCTGTCCTGGGAGTGTTTGATGGGGACAGTGTAGAGGGAGCTTTACTCTTTATCTAACCCCGTGCTGTACCTGACCTGGGAGTGTTTGATGGGGCAGTGTAGAGGGAGCTTTCCTCTGTATCTAACCCCGTGCTGTACCTGCCCTGGGAGTGTTTAATGGGGACAGTGTAAAGGGCGCTTTACTCTGTATCTAACCCCATGCTCTACCTGTCCTGGGAGTGTTTGATGGGGACAGTGTAGAGGGAGCTTTACTCTGTATCTAACCCCGTGCTGTACCTGTCCTTGGGCTGTTTGATGGGGACAGTGTAGACGGAGCTTTACTTTGTATCTAAGCCCGTGCTGTAGCTGTCCTGGGAGTGTTTGATGGGGACAGTGGAGAGGGAGCATTACTCTGTATCTACGCCCGTGCTGTACCTGTCCTGGGAGTGTTTGATGGGGACAGTGTCGTGGGTGTTTACTCTGCATCTAACCCAGTGTTGTACCTGTCCTGCGAGTGTTTGATGGGGACAGTGTGGAGGGAGCTTTACTCTGTATCTAACCCCGTGCTGTACTTGCCCTGGGAGTGTTTGATGGGGACAGTGTAGAGGGAGCTTTACTCTGAATCTAACACTGTGCTGTACCTGTTCTGGGAGTGTGTGATGGTGAGAGTATAGAGCGAGCTTTACTCTGTATCTAACCCCGTGCTGTGCCTGTCCTGGGAGTGTTTGATGGGGACAGTGTGGAGGAACTGTACTATGTATCTAACCCCGTGCTGTACCTGTCCTGGGAGTGTTTGATGTGGAAAGTGTAGAGGGAGCTTTACTCTGTATCTAACCCCGTGCTGTACCTGTCTTGGTAGTGTTTGATGGGGACAGTGTGGAGGGAGCTTTACTCTGTATCTAACCCCGTGCTGTGCCGTCCTGGGAGTGTTTGATGGGGACAGTGTAGAGGGAGCTTTACTCTGTACCTAACCCCGTGCTGCATCTGTCCTGGGAGTGTTTGATGGGGGCAGTGTAGAGGGAGCTTTACTCTGTATCTAACCCCGTGCTGTACCTGTCCTGGGAGTGTTTGATGGGGACAGTGTGGAGGGAGCTTTACTCTGTATCTAACCCCGTGCTGTACCTGACCTGGGAGTGTTTGATGGGGACAGTGTCGAGGGAGCTTTACTCTGTATCCAACCCCGTGCTGTACCTGTCCTGGGAATGTTTGATGGGGACAGTGTAGACGGAGCTTTACTCTGTATCTAAAACCGTGCTGTACCTGTCCTGGGAGTGTTTGATGGGGACAATGTAGAGGGACCTTTACTCTGTATCTAACCCCGTGCTGTACCTGTGATGGGAGTGTTTGATGGGGACAGTGTGGAGGGAGCTTTACTCTGTATCTAACCCCGTGCTGTACCTGACCTGGGAGTTTTTGATGGGGACAGTGTCGAGGGAGCTTTACTCTGTATGCAACCCCGTGCTGTACCTGTCCTGGGAGTGTTTGATGGGGACAGTGTCGAGGGATCTTTACTCTGTATCTAACCCCGTGCTGTACCTGTCCTGGGAGTGTTTGATGGGGACAGTGTAGAGGGAGCTTTACTCTGTATCTAACCCCGTGCTGTACCTGTCCTGGGAGTGTTTGATGGGGGCAGTGTAGAGGGAACTTTACTCTGTATCTAACCCCGTGCTGTACCTGTCCTGGGAGTGTTTGATGGGGACAGTGTAGACGGCGCTTTCCTCTGTATCTAACCCCGTGCTGTACCTGTCCTGGGAGTGTTTGATGGGGACAGTGGAGAGGGAGCTTTGCTCTGTATCTAACCCAGTGCTGTACCTGTCCTGGGAGTGGTTGATGGGGACAGTGTGGAGGGAGCTTTACTCTGTGTCTAACCCCGTGCTGTAACAGCCCTGGGAGTGTTTGATGATGACAGTGTCGAGGGAGCTTTACTCTGTATCTAACCCCGTGCTGCACCTGTCCTGCGAGTGTTTGATGGGGGCAGTGTCGAGGGATCTTTACTCTGTATCTAACCCCGTGCTGTACCTGTCCTGGGAGTGTTTGATGGGGACAGTGTAGAGGGATCTTTACTCTGTATCTAACCCCATGCTGGACCTGTCCTGGGAGTGTTTAATGGGGACAGTGGAGAGGGAGCTTTACTCTGTATCTAACCCCGTGCTGTACCTGTCGTGGGAGTGTTTGATACGGACAGTGTAGAGGGAGCTTTACTCTGTATCTAACCCTGTGCTGTATCTGCCCTGGGTGTTTGATGGGGACAGTGTAGAGGGAGCTTTACTCTGTATCTAACCCCGTGCTGTACCTGACCTGGGAGTGTTTGATGGGGACAGTGTCGAGGGAGCTTTACTCTGTATGCAACCCCGTGCTGTACCTGTCCTGGGAGTGTTTGATGGGGACAGTGTCGAGGGATCTTTACTCTGTATCTAACCCTGTGCTGTACCTGGCCTGGGAGTGTTTGATGGGGACAGTGTAGAGGGAGCTTTACTCTGTATCTAACCCCGTGCTGTACCTGTCCTGGGAGTGTTTGATGGGGGCAGTGTAGAGGGAACTTTACTCTGTATCTAACCCCGTGCTGTACCTGTCCTGGGAGTGTTTGATGGGGACAGTGTAGACGGCGCTTTCCTCTGTATCTAACCCCGTGCTGTACCTGTCCTGGGAGTGTTTGATGGGGACAGTGGAGAGGGAGCTTTACTCTGTATGTAACCCAGTGCTGTACCTGTCCTGGGAGTGGTTGATGGGGACAGTGTGGAGGGAGCTTTACTCTGTGTCTAACCCCGTGCTGTAACTGCCCTGGGAGTGTTTGATGATGACAGTGTCGAGGGAGCTTTACTCTGTATCTAACCCCGTGCTGTACCTGTCCTGCGAGTGTTTGATGGGGGCAGTGTCGAGGGATCTTTACTCTGTATCTAACCCCGTGCTGTACCTGTCCTGGGAGTGTTTGATGGGGACAGTGTAGAGGGATCTTTACTCTGTATCTAACCCCATGCTGGACCTGTCCTGGGAGTGTTTAATGGGGACAGTGGAGAGGGAGCTTTACTCTGTATCTAACCCCGTGCTGTACCTGTCGTGGGAGTGTTTGATACGGACAGTGTAGAGGGAGCTTTACTCTGTATCTAACCCTGTGCTGTATCTGCCCTGGGTGTTTGATGGGGACAGTGTAGAGGGAGCTTTACTCTGTATCTAACCCCATGCTGTACCTGTCCTGGGAGTGGTTGATGGGGACAGTGTGGCGGGAGCTTTACTCTGTGTCTAACCCCGTGCTGTACCTGTCCTGGGAGTGTTTGATGGGGACAGTGTCGAGGGAGCTTTACTCTGTATCTAACCCCGTGCTGTACCTGTCCTGGGAGTGTTTGATGGGGACAGTGTCGAGGGATCTTTACTCTGTATCTAACCCCGTGCTGTACCTGTCCTGGGAGTGTTTGATGGGGACAGTGTAGAGGGAGCTTTACTCTGTATCTAACCCCGTGCTGTACCTGTCCTGGGAGTGTTTGATGGGGACAGTGTGAACAAAGAACAAAGAAATGTACAGCACAGGAACAGGCCCTTCGGCCCTCCAAGCCCGTGCCGACCATGCTGCCCGACTAAACTACAATCTTCTACACTTCCTGGGTCTGTATCCCTCTATTCCCATCCTATTCATGTATTTGTCAAGATGCCCCTTAAATGTCCCTATCGTCCCTGCTTCCACCAACTCCTCCGGTAGCGAGTTCCAGGCATCCACTACCCTCTGCGTAAAAAACTTGCCTCGTACATCTACTCTGAACCTTGCCCCTCTCACCTTAAACCTATGCCCCCTAGTAATTGACCCCTCTACCCAGGGGAAAAGCCTCTGACTATCCACTCTGTCTATGCCCCTCATAATTTTGTAGACCTCTATCAGGTCTCCCCTCAACCTCCTTTGTTCCAGTGAGAACAAACCAAGTTTATTCAACCGCTCCTCATAGCTAATGCCCTCCATACCAGGCAACATTCTGGTAAATCTCTTCTGCACCCTCTCTAAAGCCTCCACATCCTTCTGGTAGTGTGGCGACCAGAATTGAACACTATACTCCAAGTGTGGCCTAACTAAGGTTCTATACAGCTGCAACATGACTTGCCAATTCTTATACTCAATGCCCCGGCCAATGAAGGCAAGCATGCCGTATGCCTTCTTGACTACCTTCTCCACCTGTGTTGCCCCTTTCAATGACCTGTGGACCTGTACTCCTAGATCTCTTTGACTTTCAATACTCTTGAGGGTTCTACCATTCACTGTATATTCCCTACCTGCATTAGACCTTCCAAAATGCATTACCTCACATTTGTCCGGATTAAACTCCATCTGCCATCTCTCCGCCCAAGTCTCCAGACAATCTAAATCCTGCTGTATCCTCTGACAGTCCTCGTCGCTATCCGCAATTCCACCAACCTTTGTGTCGTCTGCAAACTTACTAATCAGACCAGTTACATTTTCCTCCAAATCATTTATATATACTACAAAGAGCAAAGGTCCCAGCACTGATCCCTGTGGAACACCACTGGTCACAGCCCTCCAATTAGAAAAGCATCCTTCCATTGCTACTCTCTGCCTTCTATGACCTAGCCAGTTCTGTATCCACCTTGCCAGCTCACCCCTGGTCCCGTGCGACTTCACCTTTTGTATTAGTCTACCATGAGGGACCTTGTCAAAGGCCTTACTGAAGTCCATATAGACAACATCTACTGCCCTACCTGCATCAATCATCTTAGTGACCTCATCGAAAAACTCTATCAAGTTAGTGAGACACGACCTCCCCTTCACAAAACCATGCTGCCTCTCACTAATACGTCCATTTGCTTCCAAATGGGAGTAGATCCTGTCTCGAAGAATTCTCTCCAGTAATTTCCCTACTACTGAAGTAAGGCTCACTGGCCTGTAGTTCCCTGGATTATCCTTGCTACCCTTCTTAAACAGAGGAACAACATTGGCTATTCTCCAGTCCTCCGGGACATCCCCTGAAGACAGTGAGGATCCAAAGATTTCTGTCAAGGCCTCAGCAATTTCCTCTCCAGCCTCCTTCAGTATTCTGGGGTAGATCCCATCAGGCCCTGGGGACTTATCTACCTTAATATTTTTTAAGACACCCAACACCTCGTCTTTTTGGATCTCAATGTGACCCTTATCTATCTACACACCCTTCTCCAGACTCAACATCTACCAATTTCTTCTCTTTGGTGAATACTGATGCAAAGTATTCATTTAGTACCTCGCCCATTTCCTCTGGCTCCACACATAGATTCCCTTGCCTATCCTTCAGTGGGCCAACCCTATCCCTGGCTACCCTCTTGCTTTTTATGTACGTGTAAAAAGCCTTGGGATTTTCCTTAACCCTATTTGCCAATGACCTTTCGTGACCCCTTCTAGCGCTCCTGACTCCTTGCTTAAGTTCCTTCCTACTTTCCTTATATTCCACGCAGGCTTCGTCTGTTCCCAGCCTTTTAGCCCTGACAAATGCCTCCTTTTTCTTTTTGACGAGGCCTACAATATCTCTCGTTATCCAAGGTTCCCGAAAATTGCCGTATTTATCCTTCTTCCTCACAGGAACATGCCGGTCCTGAATTCCTGTCAACTGACACTTGTATCTAACCCCGTGCTGTACCTGTCCTGGGATTGTTTGATGCGGACAGTGTAGTGGGAGTTTACTTTGTATCTAACCCCGTGCTGTACCTGTCCTGGGAGTGTTTGATGGGGACAGTGTAGAAGGATCTTTACTCTGTATCTAACCCCGTGCTGTACCCGTCCTGGGAGTGTTTGATGGTGACAGTGTGGAGGGAGCTTTACTCTGTATCTAACCCCGTGCTGTACCTGTCCTGGGAGTGTTTGATGGGGACAGAGTAGACGGAGCTTTACTCTGTATCTAACCCCGTGCTGTACCTGTCCTGGGAGTGTTTGATGGGGACAGTGTAGAGGGAGCTTTACTCTGTATCTAACCCCGTGCTGTACCTGTCCTGGGAGTGTTTGATGGGGACAGTGTCGAGAGAGCTTTACTCTGTGTCTAACCCTGTGCTGTACCTGTCCTGGGAGTGTTTGATGGGGACAGTATAGACGGAGCTTTACTCTGTATCTAAGCCCGTGCTGTAGCTGTCCTGGGAGTGTTTGATGGGGACAGTGGAGAGGGAGCTTTACTCTGTATCTACCCCCGTGCTGTACCTGTCCTGGGAGTGTTTGATGGGGACAGTGTCGTGGGTGTTTACTCTGCATCTAACCCAGTGCTGTACCTGTCCTGCGAGTGTTTGATGGGGACAGTGTGGAGGGAGCTTTACTCTGTATCTAACCCCGTGCTGTACTTGCCCTGGGAGTATTTGATGGGGACAGTTTAGAGGGAGCTTTACTCTGAATCTAACCCTGTGCTGTACCTGTCCTGGGAGTGTTTGATGAGGACAGTGTAGAGGGAGCTTTACTCTGTATCTAACCCCGTGCTGTGCCTGTCCTGGGAGTGTTTGATGGGGACAGTGTGGAGGAACTGTACTATGTATCTAACGCCGTGCTGTACCTGTCCTGGGAGTGTTTGATGGGGACAGTGTGGAGGGAGCTTTACTCTGTATCTAACCCCGTGCTGTACCTGTCCTGGGAGTGTTTGATGGGGACAGTATGGAGGGAGCTTTACTCTGTATCTAACCCCGTGCTGTGCCTGTCCTGGGAGTGTTTGATGGGAACAGTGTGGAGGAGCTTTACTCTGTATCTACCCCGTGCTGTACCTGTCCTGGGAGTGTGCGATGGGGACAGTGTAGACGGAGCTTTACTCTGAATCTAAGCCCGTGCTGTAGCTGTCCTGGGAGTGTTTGATGGGGACAGTGTAGAGGGAGCTTTACTCTGTATCTAACCCCATGCTGTACCTGTCCTGGGAGTGTTTGATGTGGACAGTGTGGACGGAGCTTTACTCTGTATCTAACCCCGTGCTGTGCCTGTCCTGGGAGTGTTTGATGGGGACAGTGTAGTGTGAGTTTTCTCTGTCTCTAGCCGCGTGCTGTACCTGTCCTGGGAGTGTTTGATGTGGACAGTGTGGACGGAGCTTTACTCTGTATCTCACCCCGTGCTGTACCTGTCCTGGGAGTGTTTGATGGGGACAGTGTAGAGGGAGCTTTACTCTGTATCTAACCCCGTGCTCTACCTGCCCTGGGAGTGTTTGATGGGGACAGTGTAGAGGGAGCTTTCCTCTGTATCTAACCCCGTGCTGTACCTGTCCAGGGAGTGTTTGATGGGGACAGTGTAGAGCGAGCTTTACTCAGGATCTATCCCCGTGCTGAACCTGTCCTGTGAGTGTTTGATGAGGACGATGTAGAAGGAGCTTTACTCTGTATCCAACCCTGTGCTGTGCCTGTCCTGGGATTGTTTGATGCGGACAGTGTAGTGGGAGTTTACTTTGTATCTAACCCCGTGCTGTACCTGTCCTGGGAGTGTTTGATGGCGACAGTGTAAAAGGATCTTTACTCTGCATCTAACCCAGTGCTGTCCCTGTCCTGCGAGTGTTTGATGGGGACAGTGTGGAGGGAGCTTTACTCTGTATCTAACCCCGTGCTGTACTTGCCCTGGGAGTATTTGATGGGGACAGTTTAGAGGGAGCTTTACTCTGAATCTAACCCTGTGCTGTACCTGTCCTGGGAGTGTTTGATGAGGACAGTGTAGAGGGAGCTTTACTCTGTATCTAACCCCGTGCTGTACCTGTCCTGGGAGTGTTTGATGGGGACAGTGTGGAGGAACTGTACTATGTATCTAACGCCGTGCTGTACCTGTCCTGGGAGTGTTTGATGGGGACACTGTAGAGGGAGCTTTACTCTGTATCTAACCCCGTGCTGTACCTGTCCTGGGAGTGTTTGATGGGGACAGTGTGGAGGGAGCTTTACTCTGTATCTAACCCCGTGCTGTACCTGTCCTGGGAGTGTTTGATGGGGACAGTATGGAGGGAGCTTTACTCTGTATCTAACCCCGTGCTGTACCTGTCCTGGGAGTGTTTGATGGGGACAGTGCAGAGGGAGATTTACTCTGTATCTAACCCCGTGCTGTACCTGTCCTGGGAGTGTTTGATGGGGACAGTGTAGAGGGAGCTTTACTCTGTATCTAACCCCGTGCTGTACCTGTCCTGGGAGTGTTTGATGGGAACAGTGTGGAGGAGCTTTATTCTGTATCTACCCCGTGCTGTACCTGTCCTGGGAGTGTGCGATGGGGACAGTGTAGACGGAGCTTTACTCTGAATCTAAGCCCGTGCTGTAGCTGTCCTGGGAGTGTTTGATGGGGACAGTGTAGAGGGAGCTTTACTCTGTATCTAACCCCATGCTGTACCTGTCCTGGGAGTGTTTGATGGGGACAGTGTAGTGTGAGTTTTCTCTGTCTCTAGCCGCGTGCTGTACCTGTCCTGGGAGTGTTTGATGGCGACAGTGTAGAAGGATCTTTACTCTGTACCTAACCCCGTGCTGTACCTGTCCTGGGAGTGTTTGATGGGGACAGTGTAGAGGGAGCTTTACTCTGTATCTAACCCCGTGCTGTACCTGTCCTGGGAGTGTTTGATGGCGACAGTGTCGAGGGAGCTTTACTCTGTATCTAACCCCGTGCTGTACCTGTCCTGGGAATGTTTGATGGGGACAGTGTGGATAGAGCTTTACTCTGTATCTAACCCTGTGCTGTACCTGTCCTGCGAGTGTTTGATGGGGACAGTGTAGAGGGAGCTTTACTCTGTATCTATCCCCGTGCTGTACCTGTCCAGGGAGTGTTTGATGGGGACAGTGTAGAGGGAGCTTAACTCTGTATCTAACCCCGTGCTGCACCAGTCCTGGGAGTGTTTGATGGGGACAGTGTAAAGGGAGCTTTACTCTGTATCTAACCCCGTGCTGTACCTGTCCGGGGAGTGTTTGATGGGGACAGTGTAAAGGGAGCTTTACTCTGAATCTAACCCCGTGCTGTACCTGTCCGGGGAGTGTTTGATGGGGACAGTGTAGACGGAGCTTTACTCTGTATCTAACCCCGTGCTGTACCTGTCCTGGGAGTGTTTGATGGGGACAGTGTAGAGGGAGCTTTACTCTGTATCTAACCCCATGCTGTACCTGTCCTGGGAGTGTTTGATGTGGACAGTGTGGACGGAGCTTTACTCTGTATCTAACCCCGTGCTGTGCCTGTCCTGGGAGTGTTTGATGGGGACAGTGTAGTGTGAGTTTACTCTGTCTCTAGCCCCGTGGTGTACCTGTCCTGGGAGTGTTTGATGGGGACAGTGTAGAGGGAGCTTTACTCTTTATCTAACCCCGTGCTGTACCTGACCTGGGAGTGTTTGATGGGGCAGTGTAGAGGGAGCTTTCCTCTGTATCTAACCCCGTGCTGTACCTGCCCTGGGAGTGTTTAATGGGGACAGTGTAAAGGGCGCTTTACTCTGTATCTAACCCCATGCTCTACCTGTCCTGGGAGTGTTTGATGGGGACAGTGTAGAGGGAGCTTTACTCTGTATCTAACACCGTGCTGTACCTGTCCTGGGAGTGTTTGATGGGGACAGTGTAGACGGAGCTTTACTTTGTATCTAAGCCCGTGCTGTAGCTGTCCTGGGAGTGTTTGATGGGGACAGTGGAGAGGGAGCATTACTCTGTATCTACGCCCGTGCTGTACCTGTCCTGGGAGTGTTTGATGGGGACAGTGTCGTGGGTGTTTACTCTGCATCTAACCCAGTGTTGTACCTGTCCTGCGAGTGTTTGATGGGGACAGTGTGGAGGGAGCTTTACTCTGTATCTAACCCCGTGCTGTACTTGCCCTGGGAGTGTTTGATGGGGACAGTTTAGAGTGAGCTTTACTCTGAATCTAACACTGTGCTGTACCTGTTCTGGGAGTGTGTGATGGTGAGAGTATAGAGCGAGCTTTACTCTGTATCTAACCCCGTGCTGTGCCTGTCCTGGGAGTGTTTGATGGGGACAGTGTGGAGGAACTGTACTATGTATCTAACCCCGTGCTGTACCTGTCCTGGGAGTGTTTGATGCGGACAGTGTAGAGGGAGCTTTACTCTGTATCTTAACCCCGTGCTGTACCTGTGCTGGGAGTGTTTGATGGGGACAGTGTGGAGGGCGTTTTACTCTGTATCTAACCCCGTGCTGTGCCTGTCCTGGGAGTGTTTGATTGGGACAGTGTGGAGGGAGCTTTACTCTGTATCTAACCCCGTGCTGTACCTGCCCTGGGCGTGTTTGATGGGGACAGTGTAGACGGAGCTTTACTCTGTATCTAACCCCGTGCTGTACCTGTCCTGGGCGTGTTTGATGGGGACAGTGTAGACGGAGCTTTACTCTGTATCTAACCCCGTGCTGTACCTGCCCTGGAAGTGTTTGATGGGGACAGTGGAGAGGGAGCTTTACTCTGTATCTATCCCCGTGGTGTACCTGTCCTGGGAGTGTTTGATTGGTACAGTGGAGAGGGAGCTTTACTCTGTATCTAACCCCGTGCTGTGCCTGTCCTGGGATTGTTTGATGCGGACAGTGTAGTGGGAGTTTTCTTTGTATCTAACCCCGTGCTGTACCTGTCCTGGGAGTGTTTGATGGGGACAGTGTAGAAGGATCTTTACTCTGTATCTAACCCCGTGCTGTACCTGTCCTGGGAGTGTTTGATGGACACAGTGTCGAGGGAGCTTTACTCTGTATCTAACCCCGTGCTGTACCTGTCCTGGGAATGTTTGATGGGGACAGTGTGGATAGAGCTTTACTCTGTATCTAACCCTGTGCTGTACCTGTCCTGCGAGTGTTTGATGGGGACAGTGTAGAGGGAGCTTTACTCTGTATCTATCCCCGTGCTGTACCTGTCCAGGGAGTGTTTGATGGGGACAGTGTAGAGGGAGCTTAACTCTGTATCTAACCCCGTGCTGCACCAGTCCTGGGAGTGTTTGATGGGGACAGTGTAAATGGAGCTTTACTCTGTATCTAACCCCGTGCTGTACCTGTCCTGGGAATGTTTGATGGGGACAGTGTGGATAGAGCTTTACTCTGTATCTAACCCTGTGCTGTACCTGTCCTGCGAGTGTTTGATGGGGACAGTGTAGAGGGAGCTTTACTCTGTATCTATCCCCGTGCTGTACCTGTCCAGGGAGTGTTTGATGGGGACAGTGTAGAGGGAGCTTAACTCTGTATCTAACCCCGTGCTGCACCAGTCCTGGGAGTGTTTGATGGGGACAGTGTAAAGGGAGCTTTACTCTGTATCTAACCCCGTGCTGTACCTGTCCGGGGAGTGTTTGATGGGGACAGTGTAGACGGAGCTTTACTCTGAATCTAAGCCCGTGCTGTTGCTGTCCTGGGAGTGTTTGATGGGGACAGTGTAGAGGGAGATTTACTCTGTATCTAACCCCGTGCTGTACCTGTCCTGGGAGTGTTTGATGGGGACAGTGTGGAGGGAGCTTTACTCTGTATCTAACGCCGTGCTGTACCTGTCCTGGGAGTGTTTGATGGGGACAGTGTCGAGAGAGCTTTACTCTGTGTCTTATCCCGTGCTGTACCTGTCCTGGGAGTGTTTGATGGGGACAGTATAGACGGAGCTTTACTCTGTATCTAAGCCCGTGCTGTAGCTGTCCTGGGAGTGTTTGATGGGGACAGTGGAGAGGGAGCTTTACTCTGTATCTACCCCCGTGCTGTACCTGTCCTGGGAGTGTTTGAAGGGGACAGTGTCGTGGGTGTTTACTCTGCATCTAACCCAGTGCTGTACCTGTCCTGCGAGTGTTTGATGGGGACAGTGTGGAGGGACCTTTACTCTGTATCTAACCACGTGCTGTACTTGCCCTGGGAGTATTTGATGGGGACAGTTTAGAGGGAGCTTTACTCTGAATCTAACCCTGTGCTGTACCTGTTCGGGGAGTGTTTGATGGTGAGAGTATAGAGGGAGCTTTACTCTGTATCTAACCCAGTGCTGTGCCTGTCCTGGGAGTGTTTGATGGGGACAGTGTGGAGGAACTGTACTATGTATCTAACGCCGTGCTGTACCTGTCCTGGGAGTGTTTGATGGGGACAGTGTGGAGGGAGCTTTACTCTGTATCTAACCCCGTGCTGTGCCTGTCCTGGGAGTGTTTGATGGGAACAGTGTGGAGGAGCTTTACTCTGTATCTACCCCGTGCTGTACCTGTCCTGGGAGTGTTTGATGGGGACAGTGTAGACGGGGCTTTACTCTGAATCTAAGCCCGTGCTGTAGCTGTCCTGGGAGTGTTTGATGGGGACAGAGTAGAGGGAGCTTTACTCTGTATCTAACCCCGTGCTGTACCTGTGCTGGGAGTGTTTGATGTGGACAGTGTGGACGGAGCTTTACTCTGTATCTAACCCCGTGCTGTGCCTGTCCTGGGAGTGTTTGATGTGGACAGTGTGGACGGAGCTTTACTCTGTATCTAACCCCGTGCTGTACCTGTCCTGGGAGTGTTTGATGGGGACAGTGTAGAGGGAGCTTTACTCTGTATCTAACCCCGTGCTGTACCTGCCCTGGGAGTGTTTGATGGGGACAGTGTAGAGGGAGGTTTCCTCTGTATCTAACCCCGTGCTGTACCTGTCCAGGGAGTGTTTGATGGGGACAGTGTAGAGCGAGCTTTACTCTGTATCTATCCCCGTGCTGAACCTGTCCTGTGAGTGTTTGATGAGGACGATGTAGAAGGAGCTTTACTCTGTATCCAACCCTGTGCTGTGCCTGTCCTGGGATTGTTTGATGCGGACAGTGTAGTGTGAGTTTACTTTGTATCTAACCCCGTGCTGTACCTGTCCTGGGAGTGTTTGATGGGGACAGTGTAGAAGGATCTTTACTCTGTATCTAACCCCGTGCTGTACCTGTCCTGGGAGTGTTTGATGGGGACAGTGTAGAGGGAGCTTTACTCTGTATCTAACCCCGTGCTGTACCTGTCCTGGGAGTGTTTGATGGCGACAGTGTCGAGGGAGCTTTACTCTGTATCTAACCCCGTGCTGTACCTGTCCTGGGAATGTTTGATGGGGACAGTGTGGATAGAGCTTTACTCTGTATCTAACCCTGTGCTGTACCTGTCCTGCGAGTGTTTGATGGGGACAGTGTAGAGGGAGCTTTACTCTGTATCTATCCCCGTGCTGTACCTGTCCTTGGAGTGTTTGATGGGGACAGTGTAAAGGGAGCTTTACTCTGTATCTAACCCCGTGCTGTACCTGTCCGGGGAGTGTTTGATGGGGACAGTGTAAAGGGAGCTTTACTCTGAATCTAACCCCGTGCTGTACCTGTCCGAGGAGTGTTTGATGGGGACAGTGTAGACGGAGCTTTACTCTGTATCTAACCCCGTGCTGTACCTGTCCTGGGAGTGTTTGATGGGGACAGTGTAGTGTGAGTTTACTCTGTCTCTAGCCCCGTGGTGTACCTGTCCTGGGAGTGTTTGATGGGGACAGTGTAGAGGGAGCTTTACTCTTTATCTAACCCCGTGCTGTACCTGACCTGGGAGTGTTTGATGGGGCAGTGTAGAGGGAGCTTTCCTCTGTATCTAACCCCGTGCTGTACCTGCCCTGGGAGTGTTTAATGGGGACAGTGTAAAGGGCGCTTTACTCTGTATCTAACCCCATGCTCTACCTGTCCTGGGAGTGTTTGATGGGGACAGTGCAGAGGGAGCTTTACTCTGTATCTAACACCGTGCTGTACCTGTCCTTGGGCTGTTTGATGGGGACAGTGTAGACGGAGCTTTACTCTGTATCTAAGCCCGTGCTGTAGCTGTCCTGGGAGTGTTTGATGGGGACAGTGGAGAGGGAGCATTACTCTGTATCTACGCCCGTGCTGTACCTGTCCTGGGAGTGTTTGATGGGGACAGTGTCGTGGGTGTTTACTCTGCATCTAACCCAGTGTTGTACCTGTCCTGCGAGTGTTTGATGGGGACAGTGTGGAGGGAGCTTTACTCTGTATCTAACCCCGTGCTGTACTTGCCCTGGGAGTGTTTGATGGGGACAGTGTAGAGGGAGCTTTACTCTGTATCTAACCCTGTGCTGTACCTGCCCTGGGAGTGTTTGATGGGGACAGTGTGGAGGGCGCTTTACTCTGTATCTAACCCCGTGCTGTGCCTCTCCTGGGAGTGTTTGATGGGGACAGTGTGGAGGGAGCTTTACTCTGTATCTAACCCCCTGCTGTACCTGTCCTGGGAGTGTTTGATGGGGACAGTGTGGAGGGAGCTTTACTCTGTATCTAACCCCGTGCTGTACCTGCCCTGGAAGTGTTTGATGGGGACAGTGGAGAGGGAGCTTTACTCTGTATCTATCCCCGTGGTGTACCTGTCCTGGGAGTGTTTGATTGGTACAGTGGAGAGGGAGCTTTACTCTGTATCTAACCCCGTGCTGTGCCTGTCCTGGGATTGTTTGATGCGGACAGTGTAGTGGGAGTTTTCTTTGTATCTAACCCCGTGCTGTACCTGTCCTGGGAGTGTTTGATGGGGACAGTGTAGAAGGATCTTTACTCTGTATCTAACCCCGTGCTGTACCTGTCCTGGGAGTGTTTGATGGCGACAGTGTCGAGGGAGCTTTACTCTGTATCTAACCCCGTGCTGTACCTGTCCTGGGAATGTTTGATGGGGACAGTGTGGATAGAGCTTTACTCTGTATCTAACCCTGTGCTGTACCTGTCCTGCGAGTGTTTGATGGGGACAGTGTAGAGGGAGCTTTACTCTGTATCTATCCCCGTGCTGTACCTGTCCAGGGAGTGTTTGATGGGGACAGTGTAGAGGGAGCTTAACTCTGTATCTAACCCCGTGCTGCACCAGTCCTGGGAGTGTTTGATGGGGACAGTGTAAAGGGAGCTTTACTCTGTATCTAACCCCGTGCTGTATCTGTCCGGGGAGTGTTTGATGGGGACAGTGTAGACGGAGCTTTACTCTGAATCTAAGCCCGTGCTGTTGCTGTCCTGGGAGCGTTTGATGGGGACAGTGTAGAGGGAGCTTTACTCTGTATCTAACCCCGTGCTGTACCTGTCCTGGGAGTGTTTGATGTGGACAGTGTGGACGGAGCTTTACTCTGTATCTAACCCCGTGCTGTGCCTGTCCTGGGAGTGTTTGATGGGGACAGTGTAGTGTGAGTTTACTCTGTCTCTAGCCCCGTGGTGTACCTGTCCTGGGAGTGTTTGATGGGGACAGTGTAGAGGGAGCTTTACTCTGTATCTAACCCCGTGCTGTACCTGCCCTGGGAGTGTTTGATGGGGCAGTGTAGAGGGAGCTTTCCTCTGTATCTAACCCCGTGCTGTACATGTCCTGGGAGTGTTTGATGGGGACAGTGTAGAGGGAGCTTTACTCTGTATCTAACCCAGTGCTGTACCTGCCCTGGGAGTGTTTAATGGGGACAGTGTAAAGGGCGCTTTACTCTGTATCTAACCCCATGCTCTACCTGTCCTGGGAGTGTTTGATGGGGACAGTGTAGAGGGAGCTTTACTCTGTATCTAACCACGTGCTGTACCTGTCCTGGGAGTGTTTGATGGGGACAGTGTAGACGGAGCTTTACTCTGTATCTAAGCCCGTGCTTTAGCTGTCCTGGGAGTGTTTAATGGGGACAGTGGAGAGTGAGCTTGACTCTGTATCTACCCCCGTGCTGTACCTGTCCTGGGAGTGTTTGATGGGGACAGTGTCGTGGGTGTTTACTCTGCATCTAACCCAGTGCTGTACCTGTCCCGCGAGTGTTTGATGGGGACAGTGTGGAGGGAGCTTTACTCTGAATCTAACCCTGTGCTGTACCTGTTCTGGGAGTGTTTGATAGTGAGAGTATAGAGGGAGCTTTACTCTGTATCTAACCCTGTGCTGTGCCTGTCCTGGGAGTGTTTGCTGGGGACAGTGTGCAGGAACTGTACTATGTATCTAACCCTGTGCTGTACCTGTCTTGGGAGTGTTTGATGGGGACAGTGTAGAAGGATCTTTACTCTGTATCTAACCCCGTGCTGTACCCGTCCTGGGAGTGTTTGATGGGGACAGTGTGGAGGGAGCTTTACTCTGTATCTAACCCCGTGCTGTACCTGCCCTGGGAGTGTTTGATGGGGACAGAGTAGACGGAGCTTTACTCTGTATCTAACCCCATGCTGTACCTGCCCTGGGAGTGTTTGATGGGGCAGTGTAGAGGGAGCTTTCCTCTGTATCTAACCCCGTGCTGTACCTGTCCTGTGAGTGTTTGATGGGGACAGTGTAGAGGGAGCTTTACTCTGTATCTAACCCCGTGCTGTACCTGTCCTGGGAGTGTGTGATGGGGACAGAGTACAGGGAGCTTTACTCTGTATCTAACCCCGTGCTGTACCTGTCCTGGGAGTGTTTGATGGCGACAGTGTCGAGGGAGCTTTACTCTGTATCTAACCCCGTGCTGTACCTTTCCTGGGAATGTTTGATGGGGAGAGTGTGGATAGAGCTTTACTCTGTATCTAACCCTGTGCTGTACCTGTCCTGCGAGTGTTTGATGGGGACAGTGTAGAGGGATCTTTACTCTGTATCTATCCCCGTGCTGTACCTGTCCAGGGAGTGTTTGATGGGGATAGTGTAGAGGGAGCTTAACTCTGTATCTAACCCCGTGCTGCACCAGTCCTGGGAGTGTTTGATGGGGACAGTGTAAAGGGAGCTTTACTCTGTATCTAAGCCCGTGCTGTAGCTGTCCTGGGAGTGTTTGATTGGGATAGTGTAGAGGGAGTTTTACTCTGTATCTAACCCCGTGCTGTACCTGTCCTGGGAGTGTTTGATGGGGACAGTGTGGAGGGAGCTTTACTCTGTATCTAACCCCGTGCTGTACCTGTGCTGGGAGTGTTTGATGGGGACAGTGTAGAGGGAGCGTAACTCTGTATCTAACCCCGTGTTGTACCTGTCCTGTGAGTGTTAGATGGGGACAGTGTAGAGGGAGCTTTACTCTGTATCTCACCCCGTGCTGTACCTGTCCTGGGAGTGTTTGATGTGGACAGTGTGGACGGAGCTTTACTCTGTATCTAACCCCGTGCTGTGCCTGTCCTGGGAGTGTTTGATGGGGACAGTGTAGTGTGAGTTTACTCTGTCTCTAGCCCCGTGGTGTACCTGTCCTGGGAGTGTTTGATGGGGACAGTGTAGAGGGAGCTTTACTCTGTATCTAACCCCGTGCTGTACCTGTCCTGGGAGTGTTTGATGGGGACAGTGTAGAGGGAGCTTTACTCTGTATCTAACCCCGTGCTGTACCTGTCCTGGGAGTGTTTGATGGGGACAGTGTAGAGGGAGCTTTACTCTGTATCTAACCCAGTGCTGTACCTGCCCTGGGAGTGTTTGATGGAGACAGTGTAAAGGGCGCTTTACTCCGTATCTAACCCCATGCTCTACCTGTCCTGGGAGTGTTTGATGGGGACCGTGTAGACGGAGCTTTACTCTGTATCTAAGCCCGTGCTTTAGCTGTCCTGGGAGTGTTTGATGGGGACAGTGGAGAGGGAGCTTTACTCTGTATCTAACCCCGTGCTGTACCTGTCCTGGGAGTGTTTGATGGGAACAGTGTGGAGGAGCTTTACTCTGTATCTACCCCGTGCTGTACCTGTCCTGGGAGTGTGCGATGGGGACAGTGTAGACGGAGCTTTACTCTGAATCTAAGCCCGTGCTGTAGCTGTCCTGGGAGTGTTTGATGGGGACAATGTAGAGGGAGCTTTACTCTGTATCTAACCCCATGCTGTACCTGTCCTGGGAGTGTTTGATGTGGACAGTGTGGACGGAGCTTTACTCTGTATCTAACCCCGTGCTGTGCCTGTCCTGGGAGTGTTTGATGGGGACAGTGGAGAGGGACCTTTACTCTGTATCTATCCCCGTGGTGTACCTGTCCTGGGAGTGTTTGATTGGTACAGTGGAGAGGGAGCTTTACTCTGTATCTAACCCCGTGCTGTGCCTGTCCTGGGATTGTTTGATGCGGACAGTGTAGTGGGAGTTTTCTTTGTATCTAACCCCGTGCTGTACCTGTCCTGGGAGTGTTTGATGGGGACAGTGTAGAAGGATCTTTACTCTGTATCTAACCCCGTGCTGTATCTGTCCTGGGAGTGTTTGATAGACACAGTGTCGAGGGAGCTTTACTCTGTATCTAACCCCGTGCTGTACCTGTCCTGGGAATGTTTGATGGGGACAGTGTGGATAGAGCTTTACTCTGTATCTAACCCTGTGCTGTACCTGTCCTGCGAGTGTTTGATGGGGACAGTGTAGAGGGAGCTTTACTCTGTATCTATCCCCGTGCTGTACCTGTCCAGGGAGTGTTTGATGGGGACAGTGTAGAGGGAGCTTAACTCTGTATCTAACCCCGTGCTGCACCAGTCCTGGGAGTGTTTGATGGGGACAGTGTAAATGGAGCTTTACTCTGTATCTAACCCCGTGCTGTACCTGTCCTGGGAATGTTTGATGGGGACAGTGTGGATAGAGCTTTACTCTGTATCTAACCCTGTGCTGTACCTGTCCTGCGAGTGTTTGATGGGGACAGTGTAGAGGGAGCTTTACTCTGTATCTATCCCCGTGCTGTACCTGTCCAGGGAGTGTTTGATGGGGACAGTGTAGAGGGAGCTTAACTCTGTATCTAACCCCGTGCTGCACCAGTCCTGGGAGTGTTTGATGGGGACAGTGTAAAGGGAGCTTTACTCTGTATCTAACCCCGTGCTGTACCTGTCCGGGGAGTGTTTGATGGGGACAGTGTAGACGGAGCATTACTCTGAATCTAAGCCCGTGCTGTTGCTGTCCTGGGAGTGTTTGATGGGGACAGTGTAGAGGGAGATTTACTCTGTATCTAACCCCGTGCTGTACCTGTCCTGGGAGTGTTTGATGGGGACAGTGTGGAGGGAGCTTTACTCTGTATCTAACCCCGTGCTGTACCTGTCCTGGGAGTGTTTGATGGGGACAGTGTCGAGAGAGCTTTACTCTGTGTCTTACCCCGTGCTGTACCTGTCCTGGGAGTGTTTGATGGGGACAGTATAGACGGAGCTTTACTCTGTATCTAAGCCCGTGCTGTAGCTGTCCTGGGAGTGTTTGATGGGGACAGTGGAGAGGGAGCTTTACTCTGTATCTACCCCCGTGCTGTACCTGTCCTGGGAGTGTTTGAAGGGGACAGTGTCGTGGGTGTTTACTCTGCATCTAACCCAGTGCTGTACCTGTCCTGCGAGTGTTTGATGGGGACAGTGTGGAGGGACCTTTACTCTGTATCTAACCACGTGCTGTACTTGCCCTGGGAGTATTTGATGGGGACAGTTTAGAGGGAGCTTTACTCTGAATCTAACCCTGTGCTGTACCTGTTCGGGGAGTGTTTGATGGTGAGAGTATAGAGGGAGCTTTACTCTGTATCTAACCCCGTGCTGTGCCTGTCCTGGGAGTGTTTGATGGGGACAGTGTGGAGGAACTGTACTATGTATCTAACGCCGTGCTGTACCTGTCCTGGGAGTGTTTGATGGGGACAGTGTAGAGGGAGCTTTACTCTGTATCTAACCCCGTGCTGTGCCTGTCCTGGGAGTGTTTGATGGGAACAGTGTGGAGGAGCTTTACTCTGTATCTAACCCCGTGCTGTACCTGTCCTGGGCGTGTTTGATGGGGACAGTGTAGACGGAGCTTTACTCTGTATCTAACCCCGTGCTGTACCTGCCCTGGAAGTGTTTGATGGGGACAGTGGAGAGGGAGCTTTACTCTGTATCTATCCCCGTGGTGTACCTGTCCTGGGAGTGTTTGATTGGTACAGTGGAGAGGGAGCTTTACTCTGTATCTAACCCCGTGCTGTGCCTGTCCTGGGATTGTTTGATGCGGACAGTGTAGTGGGAGTTTTCTTTGTATCTAACCCCGTGCTGTACCTGTCCTGGGAGTGTTTGATGGGGACAGTGTAGAAGGATCTTTACTCTGTATCTAACCCCGTGCTGTATCTGTCCTGGGAGTGTTTGATGGACACAGTGTCGAGGGAGCTTTACTCTGTATCTAACCCCGTGCTGTACCTGTCCTGGGAATGTTTGATGGGGACAGTGTGGATAGAGCTTTACTCTGTATCTAACCCTGTGCTGTACCTGTCCTGCGAGTGTTTGATGGGGACAGTGTAGAGGGAGCTTTACTCTGTATCTATCCCCGTGCTGTACCTGTCCAGGGAGTGTTTGATGGGGACAGTGTAGAGGGAGCTTAACGCTGTATCTAACCCCGTGCTGCACCAGTCCTGGGAGTGTTTGATGGGGACAGTGTAAATGGAGCTTTACTCTGTATCTAACCCCGTGCTGTACCTGTCCTGGGAATGTTTGATGGGGACAGTGGAGAGGGAGCTTTACTCTGTATCTATCCCCGTGGTGTACCTGTCCTGGGAGTGTTTGATTGGTACAGTGGAGAGGGAGCTTTACTCTGTATCTAACCCCGTGCTGTGCCTGTCCTGGGATTGTTTGATGCGGACAGTGTAGTGGGAGTTTTCTTTGTATCTAACCCCGTGCTGTACCTGTCCTGGGAGTGTTTGATGGGGACAGTGTAGAAGGATCTTTACTCTGTATCTAACCCCGTGCTGTATCTGTCCTGGGAGTGTTTGATAGACACAGTGTCGAGGGAGCTTTACTCTGTATCTAACCCCGTGCTGTACCTGTCCTGGGAATGTTTGATGGGGACAGTGTGGATAGAGCTTTACTCTGTATCTAACCCTGTGCTGTACCTGTCCTGCGAGTGTTTGATGGGGACAGTGTAGAGGGAGCTTTACTCTGTATCTATCCCCGTGCTGTACCTGTCCAGGGAGTGTTTGATGGGGACAGTGTAGAGGGAGCTTAACTCTGTATCTAACCCCGTGCTGCACCAGTCCTGGGAGTGTTTGATGGGGACAGTGTAAATGGAGCTTTACTCTGTATCTAACCCCGTGCTGTACCTGTCCTGGGAATGTTTGATGGGGACAGTGTGGATAGAGCTTTACTCTGTATCTAACCCTGTGCTGTACCTGTCCTGCGAGTGTTTGATGGGGACAGTGTAGAGGGAGCTTGACTCTGTATCTATCCCCGTGCTGTACCTGTCCAGGGAGTGTTTGATGGGGACAGTGTAGAGGGAGCTTAACTCTGTATCTAACCCCGTGCTGCACCAGTCCTGGGAGTGTTTGATGGGGACAGTGTAAAGGGAGCTTTACTCTGTATCTAACCCCGTGCTGTACCTGTCCGGGGAGTGTTTGATGGGGACAGTGTAGACGGAGCATTACTCTGAATCTAAGCCCGTGCTGTTGCTGTCCTGGGAGTGTTTGATGGGGACAGTGTAGAGGGAGATTTACTCTGTATCTAACCCCGTGCTGTACCTGTCCTGGGAGTGTTTGATGGGGACAGTGTGGAGGGAGCTTTACTCTGTATCTAACCCCGTGCTGTACCTGTCCTGGGAGTGTTTGATGGGGACAGTGTCGAGAGAGCTTTACTCTGTGTCTTACCCCGTGCTGTACCTGTCCTGGGAGTGTTTGATGGGGACAGTATAGACGGAGCTTTACTCTGTATCTAAGCCCGTGCTGTAGCTGTCCTGGGAGTGTTTGATGGGGACAGTGGAGAGGGAGCTTTACTCTGTATCTACCCCCGTGCTGTACCTGTCCTGGGAGTGTTTGAAGGGGACAGTGTCGTGGGTGTTTACTCTGCATCTAACCCAGTGCTGTACCTGTCCTGCGAGTGTTTGATGGGGACAGTGTGGAGGGACCTTTACTCTGTATCTAACCACGTGCTGTACTTGCCCTGGGAGTATTTGTTGGGGACAGTTTAGAGGGAGCTTTACTCTGAATCTAACCCTGTGCTGTACCTGTTCGGGGAGTGTTTGATGGTGAGAGTATAGAGGGAGCTTTACTCTGTATCTAACCCCGTGCTGTGCCTGTCCTGGGAGTGTTTGATGGGGACAGTGTGGAGGAACTGTACTATGTATCTAACGCCGTGCTGTACCTGTCCTGGGAGTGTTTGATGGGGACAGTGTAGAGGGAGCTTTACTCTGTATCTAACCCCGTGCTGTGCCTGTCCTGGGAGTGTTTGATGGGAACAGTGTGGAGGAGCTTTACTCTGTATCTAACCCCGTGCTGTACCTGTCCTGGGCGTGTTTGATGGGGACAGTGTAGACGGAGCTTTACTCTGTATCTAACCCCGTGCTGTACCTGCCCTGGAAGTGTTTGATGGGGACAGTGGAGAGGGAGCTTTACTCTGTATCTATCCCCGTGGTGTACCTGTCCTGGGAGTGTTTGATTGGTACAGTGGAGAGGGAGCTTTACTCTGTATCTAACCCCGTGCTGTGCCTGTCCTGGGATTGTTTGATGCGGACAGTGTAGTGGGAGTTTTCTTTGTATCTAACCCCGTGCTGTACCTGTCCTGGGAGTGTTTGATGGGGACAGTGTAGAAGGATCTTTACTCTGTATCTAACCCCGTGCTGTATCTGTCCTGGGAGTGTTTGATGGACACAGTGTCGAGGGAGCTTTACTCTGTATCTAACCCCGTGCTGTACCTGTCCTGGGAATGTTTGATGGGGACAGTGTGGATAGAGCTTTACTCTGTATCTAACCCTGTGCTGTACCTGTCCTGCGAGTGTTTGATGGGGACAGTGTAGAGGGAGCTTTACTCTGTATCTATCCCCGTGCTGTACCTGTCCTGGGAATGTTTGATGGGGACAGTGTGGATAGAGCTTTACTCTGTATCTAACCCTGTGCTGTACCTGTCCTGCGAGTGTTTGATGGGGACAGTGTAGAGGGAGCTTTACTCTGTATCTATCCCCGTGCTGTACCTGTCCAGGGAGTGTTTGATGGGGACAGTGTAGAGGGAGCTTAACTCTGTATCTAACCCCGTGCTGCACCAGTCCTGGGAGTGTTTGATGGGGACAGTGTAAAGGGAGCTTTACTCTGTATCTAACCCCGTGCTGTACCTGTCCGGGGAGTGTTTGATGGGGACAGTGTAGACGGAGCTTTACTCTGAATCTAAGCCCGTGCTGTTGCTGTCCTGGGAGTGTTTGATGGGGACAGTGTAGAGGGAGATTTACTCTGTATCTAACCCCGTGCTGTACCTGTCCTGGGAGTGTTTGATGGGGACAGTGTGGAGGGAGCTTTACTCTGTATCTAACCCCGTGCTGTACCTGTCCTGGGAGTGTTTGATGGGGACAGTATAGACGGAGCTTTACTCTGTATCTAAGCCCGTGCTGTAGCTGTCCTGGGAGTGTTTGATGGGGACAGTGGAGAGGGAGCTTTACTCTGTATCTACCCCCGTGCTGTACCTGTCCTGGGAGTGTTTGAAGGGGACAGTGTCGTGGGTGTTTACTCTGCATCTAACCCAGTGCTGTACCTGTCCTGCGAGTGTTTGATGGGGACAGTGTGGAGGGACCTTTACTCTGTATCTAACCACGTGCTGTACTTGCCCTGGGAGTATTTGATGGGGACAGTTTAGAGGGAGCTTTACTCTGAATCTAACCCTGTGCTGTACCTGTTCGGGGGGTGTTTGATGGTGAGAGTATAGAGGGAGCTTTACTCTGTATCTAACCCCGTGCTGTGCCTGTCCTGGGAGTGTTTGATGGGGACAGTGTGGAGGAACTGTACTATGTATCTAACGCCGTGCTGTACCTGTCCTGGGAGTGTTTGATGGGGACAGTGTAGAGGGAGCTTTACTCTGTATCTAACCCCGTGCTGTGCCTGTCCTGGGAGTGTTTGATGGGAACAGTGTGGAGGAGCTTTACTCTGTATCTACCCCGTGCTGTACCTGTCCTGGGAGTGTGCGATGGGGACAGTGTAGACGGAGCTTTACTCTGAATCTAAGCCCGTGCTGTAGCTGTCCTGGGAGTGTTTGATGGGGACAGAGTAGAGGGAGCTTTACTCTGTATCTAACCCCGTGCTGTACCTGTCCTGGGAGTGTTTGATGTGGACAGTGTGGACGGAGATTTACTCTGTATCTAAGCCCGTGCTGTAGCTGTCCTGGGAGTGTTTGATGGGGACAGTGGAGAGGGAGCATTACTCTGTATCTACGCCCGTGCTGTACCTGTCCTGGGAGTGTTTGATGGGGACAGTGTCGTGGGTGTTTACTCTGCATCTAACCCCCTGCTGTACCTGTCCTGGGAGTGTTTGATGGGGACAGTGTGGAGGGAGCTTTACTCTGTATCTAACCCCGTGCTGTACCTGTCCTGGGCGTGTTTGATGGGGACAGTGTAGACGGAGCTTTACTCTGTATCTAACCCCGTGCTGTACCTGCCCTGGAAGTGTTTGATGGGGACAGTGGAGAGGGAGCTTTACTCTGTATCTATCCCCGTGGTGTACCTGTCCTGGGAGTGTTTGATTGGTACAGTGGAGAGGGAGCTTTACTCTGTATCTAACCCCGTGCTGTGCCTGTCCTGGGATTGTTTGATGCGGACAGTGTAGTGGGAGTTTTCTTTGTATCTAACCCCGTGCTGTACCTGTCCTGGGAGTGTTTGATGGGGACAGTGTAGAAGGATCTTTACTCTGTATCTAACCCCGTGCTGTACCTGTCCTGGGAGTGTTTGATGGCGACAGTGTCGAGGGAGCTTTACTCTGTATCTAACCCCGTGCTGTACCTGTCCTGGGAATGTTTGATGGGGACAGTGTGGATAGAGCTTTACTCTGTATCTAACCCTGTGCTGTACCTGTCCTGCGAGTGTTTGATGGGGACAGTGTAGAGGGAGCTTTACTCTGTATCTATCCCCGTGCTGTACCTGTCCAGGGAGTGTTTGATGGGGAAAGTGTAGAGGGAGCTTAACTCTGTATCTAACCCCGTGCTGCACCAGTCCTGGGAGTGTTTGATGGGGACAGTGTAAAGGGAGCTTTACTCTGTATCTAACCCCGTGCTGTATCTGTCCGGGGAGTGTTTGATGGGGACAGTGTAGACGGAGCTTTACTCTGAATCTAAGCCCGTGCTGTTGCTGTCCTGGGAGTGTTTGATGGGGACAGTGTAGAGGGAGCTTTACTCTGTATCTAACCCCGTGCTGTACCTGTCCTGGGAGTGTTTGATGGGGACAGTGTAGAGGGAGCTTTACTCTGTATCTAACCCAGTGCTGTACCTGCCCTGGGAGTGTTTAATGGGGACAGTGTAAAGGGCGCTTTACTCCGTATCTAACCCCATGCTCTACCTGTCCTGGGAGTGTTTGATGGGAACCGTGTAGAGGGAGCTTTACTCTGTATCTAACCCCGTGCTGTACCTGTCCTGGGAGTGTTTGATGGGGACAGTGTAGAGGGAGCTTTACTCTGTATCTAACCCAGTGCTGTACCTGCCCTGGGAGTGTTTAATGGGAACAGTGTGGAGGAGCTTTACTCTGTATCTACCCCGTGCTGTACCTGTCCTGGGAGTGTGCGATGGGGACAGTGTAGACGGAGCTTTACTCTGAATCTAAGCCCGTGCTGTAGCTGTCCTGGGAGTGTTTGATGGGGACAGAGTAGAGGGAGCTTTACTCTGTATCTAACCCCGTGCTGTACCTGTCCTGGGAGTGTTTGATGTGGACAGTGTGGACGGAGATTTACTCTGTATCTAACCCCGTGCTGTGCCTGTCCTGGGAGTGTTTGATGGGGACAGTGTAGTGTGAGTTTTCTCTGTCTCTAGCCGCGTGCTGTACCTGTCCTGGGAGTGTTTGATGTGGACAGTGTGGACGGAGCTTTACTCTGTATCTAACCCCGTGCTGTACCTGTCCTGGGAGTGTTTGATGGGGACAGTGTAGAGGGAGCTTTCCTCTGTATCTAACCCCGTGCTGAACCTGTCCTGCGAGTGTTTGATGAGGACGATGTAGAAGGAGCTTTACTCTGTATCTATCCCCGTGCTGTACCTGTCCAGGGAGTGTTTGATGGGGACAGTGTAGAGGGAGCTTAACTCTGTATCTAACCCCGTGCTGCACCAGTCCTTGGAGTGTTTGATGGGGACAGTGTAAAGGGAGCTTTACTCTGTATCTAACCCCGTGCTGTACCTGTCCGGGGAGTGTTTGATGGGGACAGTGTAAAGGGAGCTTTACTCTGAATCTAACCCCGTGCTGTACCTGTCCGAGGAGTGTTTGATGGGGACAGTGTAGACGGAGCTTTACTCTGTATCTAACCCCGTGCTGTACCTGTCCTGGGAGTGTTTAATGGGGACAGTGTAAATGGCGCTTTACTCTGTATCTAACCCCATGCTCTACCTGTCCTGGGAGTGTTTGATGGGGACAGTGTAGAGGGAGCTTTACTCTTTATCTAACCCCGTGCTGTACGTGACCTGGGAGTGTTTGATGGGTCAGTGTAGAGGGAGCTTTCCTCTGTATCTAACCCCGTGCTGTACCTGCCCTGGGAGTGTTTAATGGGGACAGTGTAGAGGGAGCTTTACTCTGTATCTAACCCCGTGCTGTACGTGACCTGGGAGTGTTTGATGGGTCAGTGTAAATGGCGCTTTACTCTGTATCTAACCCCATGCTCTACCTGTCCTGGGAGTGTTTGATGGGGACAGTGTAGAGGGAGCTTTACTCTTTATCTAACCCCGTGCTGTACGTGACCTGGGAGTGTTTGATGGGTCAGTGTAAATGGCGCTTTACTCTGTATCTAACCCCATGCTCTACCTGTCCTGGGAGTGTTTGATGGGGACAGTGTCGAGAGAGCTTTACTCTGTATCTAACCCCGTGCTCTACCTGTCCTGGGAGTGTTTGATGGGGACAGTGTCGAGAGAGCTTTACTCTGTATCTAACCCCGTGCTCTACCTGTCCTGGGAGTGTTTGATGGGGACAGTGTCGAGAGAGCTTTACTCTGTATCTAACCCCGTGCTGTACCTGTCCTGGGAGTGTTTGATGGGGACAGTGTAGACGGAGCTTTACTCTGTATCTAACCCCGTGCTGTAGCTGTCCTGGGAGTGTTTGATGGGGACAGTGGAGAGGGAGCATTACTCTGTATCTACGCCCGTGCTGTACCTGTCCTGGGAGTGTTTGATGGGGACAGTGTCGTGGGTGTTTACTCTGCATCTAACCCCCTGCTGTACCTGTCCTGGGAGTGTTTGATGGGGACAGTGTGGAGGGAGCTTTACTCTGTATCTAACCCCGTGCTGTACCTGTCCTGGGCGTGTTTGATGGGGACAGTGTAGACGGAGCTTTACTCTGTATCTAACCCCGTGCTGTACCTGCCCTGGAAGTGTTTGATGGGGACAGTGGAGAGGGAGCTTTACTCTGTATCTATCCCCGTGGTGTACCTGTCCTGGGAGTGTTTGATTGGTACAGTGGAGAGGGAGCTTTACTCTGTATCTAACCCCGTGCTGTGCCTGTCCTGGGATTGTTTGATGCGGACAGTGTAGTGGGAGTTTTCTTTGTATCTAACCCCGTGCTGTACCTGTCCTGGGAGTGTTTGATGGGGACAGTGTAGAAGGATCTTTACTCTGTATCTAACCCCGTGCTGTACCTGTCCTGGGAGTGTTTGCTGGCGACAGTGTCGAGGGAGCTTTACTCTGTATCTAACCCCGTGCTGTACCTGTCCTGGGAATGTTTGATGGGGACAGTGTGGATAGAGCTTTACTCTGTATCTAACCCTGTGCTGTACCTGTCCTGCGAGTGTTTGATGGGGACAGTGTAGAGGGAGCTTTACTCTGTATCTATCCCCGTGCTGTACCTGTCCAGGGAGTGTTTGATGGGGACAGTGTAGAGGGAGCTTAACTCTGTATCTAACCCCGTGCTGCACCAGTCCTGGGAGTGTTTGATGGGGACAGTGTAGAGGGAGCTTTACTCTGTATCTAACCCCGTGCTGTACCTGTCCTGGGAGTGTTTGATGGGGACAGTGTAGAGGGAGCTTTACTCTGTATCTAACCCAGTGCTGTACCTGCCCTGGGAGTGTTTAATGGGGACAGTGTAAAGGGCGCTTTACTCCGTATCTAACCCCATGCTCTACCTGTCCTGGGAGTGTTTGATGGGAACCGTGTAGAGGGAGCTTTACTCTGTATCTAACCCCGTGCTGTACCTGTCCTGGGAGTGTTTGATGGGGACAGTGTAGAGGGAGCTTTACTCTGTATCTAACCCAGTGCTGTACCTGCCCTGGGAGTGTTTAATGGGGACAGTGTAGACGGAGCTTTACTCTGTATCTAAGCCCGTGCTCTCCCTGTCCTGGGAGTGTTTGATGGGGACAGTGGAGAGGGAGCTTTACTCTGTATCTACCCCCGTGCTGTACCTGTCCTGGGAGTGTTTGATGGGGACAGTGTCGTGGGTGTTTACTCTGCATCTAACCCAGTGCTGTACCTGTCCCGCGAGTGTTTGATGGGGACAGTGTGGAGGGAGCTTTACTCTGAATCTAACCCTGTGCTGTACCTGTTCTGGGAGTGTTTGATGGTGAGAGTATAGAGGGAGCTTTACTCTGTATCTAACCCCGTGCTGTGCCTGTCCTGGGAGTGTTTGATGGGGACAGTGTGCAGGAACTGTACTATGTATCTAACCCCGTGCTGTACCTGTCCTGCGAGTGTTTGATGGGGACAGTGTCGAGGGAGCTTTACTCTGTATCTAACCCTGTGCTGTACCTGCCCTGGGAGTGTTTGATGGGGCAGTGTAGAGGGAGCTTTCCTCTGTATCTAACCCCGTGCTGTACCTGTCCTGGGAGTGTTTGATGGGGACAGTGTAGAGGGAGCTTTACTCTGTATCTAACCCCGTGCTGAACTGTCCTGGGAGTGTTTGATGGGGACAGTGTAGAGGGAGCTTTACTCTGTATATATCCCCGTGCTGTGCCTGTCCTTCGATTGTTTGATGCGGACAGTGTAGTGGGAGTTTACTTTGTATCTAACCCCGTGCTGTACCTGTCCTGGGAGTGTTTGATGGGGACAGTGTAGAAGGATCTTTACTCTGTATCTAACCCCGTGCTGTACCTGTCCTGGGAGTGTTTGATGGGGACAGTGTACAGGGAGCTTTACTCTGTATCTAACCCCGTGCTGTACCTGTACTGGGAGTGTTTGATGGCGACAGTGTCGAGGGAGCTTTACTCTGTATCTAACCCCGTGCTGTACCTGTCCTGGGAATGTTTGATGGGGAGAGTGTGGATAGAGCTTTACTCTGTATCTAACCCTGTGCTGTACCTGTCCTGCGAGTGTTTGATGGGGACAGTGTAGAGGGATCTTTACTCTGTATCTATCCCCGTGCTGTACCTGTCCAGGGAGTGTTTGATGGGGATAGTGTTGAGGGAGCTTAACTCTGTATCTAACCCCGTGCTGCACCAGTCCTGGGAGTGTTTGATGGGGACAGTGTAAAGGGAGCTTTACTCTGTATCTAAGCCCGTGCTGTAGCTGTCCTGGGAGTGTTTGATTGGGATAGTGTAGAAGGAGCTTTACTCTGTATCTAACCCCGTGCTGTACCTGTCCTGGGAGTGTTTGATGGCGACAGTGTAGAGGGAGTTTTACTCTGTATCTAACCGTGTGCTGGACCTGATCTGGGAGTGTTTGATGGGGACAGTGTAGAGGGAGCTTAATTCTGTATCTATCCCCGTGCTGTACCTGTGCTGGGAGTGTTTGATGGGGACAGTGTAGAGGGAGCTTTACTCTGTATCTAACCCCGTGCTGTACCTGCCCTGGGAGTGTTTGATGGGGCAGTGTAGAGGGAGCTTTCCTCTGTATCTAACCCAGTGCTGTACCTGCCCTGGGAGTGTTTAATGGGGACAGTGTAAAGGGCGCTTTACTCTGTATCTAACCCCATGCTCTACCTGTCCTGGGAGTGTTTGATGTGGACCGTGTAGAGGGAGCTTTACTCTGTGTCTAAGCCCGTGCTTTAGCTGTCCTGGGAGTGTTTGATGGGGACAGTGGAGAGGGAGCTTTACTCTGTATCTACCCCCGTGCTGTACCTGTCCTGGGAGTGTTTGATGGGGACAGTGTCGTGGGTGTTTACTCTGCATCTAACCCAGTGCTGTACCTGTCCCGCGAGTGTTTGATGGGGACAGTGTGGAGGGAGCTTTACTCTGAATCTAACCCTGTGCTGTACCTGTTCTGGGAGTGTTTGATGGTGAGAGTATAGAGGGAGCTTTACTCTGTATCTAACCCCGTGCTGTGCCTGACCTGGGAGTGTTTGATGGGGACAGTGTGCAGGAACTGTACTATGTATCTAACCCCGTGCTGTACCTGTCCTGGGAGTGTTTGATGGGGACAGTGTAGAAGGATCTTTACTCTGTATCTAACCCCGTGCTGTACCCGTCCTGGGAGTGTTTGATGGGGACAGTGTGGAGGGAGCTTTACTCTGTATCTAACCCCGTGCTGTACCTGTCCTGGGAGTGTTTGATGGGGACAGTGTGGAGGGAGCTTTACTCTGTATCTAACCCCGTGCTGTACCTGCCCTGGGAGTGTTTGATGGGGCAGTGTAGAGGGAGCTTTCCTCTGTATCTATCCCCGTGCTGTACCTGTCCAGGGAGTGTTTGATGGGGATAGTGTAGAGGGAGCTTAACTCTGTATCTAACCCCGTGCTGCACCAGTCCTGGGAGTGTTTGATGGGGACAGTGTAAAGGGAGCTTTACTCTGTATCTAAGCCCGTGCTGTAGCTGTCCTGGGAGTGTTTGATTGGGATAGTGTAGAAGGAGCTTTACTCTGTATCTAACCCCGTGCTGTACCTGTCCTGGGAGTGTTTGATGGCGACAGTGTAGAGGGAGTTTTACTCTGTATCTAACCGTGTGCTGGACCTGTCCTGGGAGTGTTTGATGGGGACAGTGTAGAGGGAGCTTAATTCTGTATCTATCCCCGTGCTGTACCTGTGCTGGGAGTGTTTGATGGGGACAGTGTAGAGGGAGCGTAACTCTGTATCTAACCCCGTGTTGTACCTGTCCTGTGAGTGTTAGATGGGGACAGTGTAGAGGAAGCTTTACTCTCTATCTAACCCCGTGCTGTACCTGTCCTGGGAGTGTTTGATGGGGAGAGTGTAGAGGGAGCCTTCCTCTGTATCCAACCCGGTGCTGTGCCTGTCCTGGGAGTGTTTGATGGGGACAGTGTAGAGGGAGCTTTACTCTGTATCTATCCCCGTGCTGTACCTGTCCTGGGAGTGTTTGATGGGGACAGTGTAGAGGGAGCTTTACTCTGTATCTAACCCCGTGCTGTACCTGTCTTGGGAGTGTTTGATGGGGACAGTGTAGAGGGAGCTTTACTCTGTATCTATCCCCGTGCTGTACCAGTCCTGTGAGTGTTTGATGGCGACAGTGCAGAGGGAGCTTTACTCTGTATCTAACCCCGTGCTGTATCTGTCCTGGGAATGTTTGATGGGGACAGTGTGGATAGAGCTTTACTCTGTATCTAACCCCGTGCTGCACCAGTCCTGGGAGTGTTTGATGGGGACAGTGTAGAGGGAGTTTACTCTGTATCTAACCCCGTGCTGTACCTGTCCTGGGAGTGTTTGATGGCGACAGTGTTGAGGGAGCTTTACTCTGTATCTAACCCCGTGCTGTGCCTGTCCTGGGATTGTTTGATGCGGACAGTGTAGTGGGAGTTTTCTTTGTATCTAACCCCGTGCTGTACCTGTCCTGGGAGTGTTTGATGGGGACAGTGTAGAAGGATCTTTACTCTGTATCTAACCCCGTGCTGTACCTGTCCTGGGAGTGTTTGATGGCGACAGTGTCGAGGGAGCTTTACTCTGTATCTAACCCCGTGCTGTACCTGTCCTGGGAATGTTTGATGGGGACAGTGTGGATAGAGCTTTACTCTGTATCTAACCCTGTGCTGTACCTGTCCTGCGAGTGTTTGATGGGGACAGTGTGGATAGAGCTTTACTCTGTATCTAACCCTGTGCTGTACCTGTCCTGCGAGTGTTTGATGGGGACAGTGTAGAGGGAGCTTTACTCTGTATCTATCCCCGTGCTGTACCTGTCCAGGGAGTGTTTGATGGGGACAGTGTAGAGGGAGCTTAATTCTGTATCTAACCCCGTGCTGCACCAGTCCTGGGAGTGTTTGATGGGTCAGTGTAAAGGGAGCTTTACTCTGTATCTAACCCCGTGCTGTACCTGTCCGGGGAGTGTTTGATGGGGACAGTGTAGACGGAGCTTTACTCTGAATCTAAGCCCGTGCTGTAGCTGTCCTGGGAGTGTTTGATGGGGAGAGTGTAGAGGGAGCTTTACTCTGTATCTAACCCCGTGCTGTACCTGTCCTGGGAGTGTTTGATGGGGACAGTGTAGAGGGAGCTTTACTCTGTATCTAACCCCATGCTGTACCTGTCCTGGGAGTGTTTGATGTGGACAGTGTGGACGGAGCTTTACTCTGTATCTAACCCCGTGCTGTGCCTGTCCTGGGAGTGTTTGATGGGGACAGTGTAGTGTGAGTTTACTCTGTCTCTAGCCCCGTGGTGTGCCTGTCCTGGGAGTGTTTGATGGGGACAGTGTAGAGGGAGCTTTACTCTTTATCTAACCCCGTGCTGTACCTGACCTGGGAGTGTTTGATGGGGCAGTGTAGAGGGAGCTTTCCTCTGTATCTAACCCCGTGCTGTACCTGCCCTGGGAGTGTTTAATGGGGACAGTGTAAAGGGCGCTTTACTCTGTATCTAACCCCATGCTCTACCTGTCCTGGGAGTGTTTGATGGGGACAGTGTAGAGGGAGCTTTACTCTGTATCTAACACCGTGCTGTACCTGCCCTGGGAGTGTTTAATGGGGACAGTGTAAAGGGCGCTTTACTCTGTATCTAACCCCATGCTCTACCTGTCCTGGGAGTGTTTGATGGGGACAGTGTAGACGGAGCTTTACTCTGTATCTAAGCCTGTGCTGTAGCTGTCCTGGGAGTGTTTGATGGGGACAGTGTAGACGGAGCTTTACTCTGTATCTAAGCCTGTGCTGTAGCTGTCCTGGGAGTGTTTGATGGGGACAGTGGAGAGGGAGCATTACTCTGTATCTAACACTGTGCTGTACCAGTTCTGGGAGTGTTTGATGGTGAGAGTATAGAGCGAGCTTTACTCTGTATCTAACCCCGTGCTGTGCCTGTCCTGGGAGTGTTTGATGGGGACAGTGTGGAGGAACTGTACTATGTATCTAACCCCGTGCTGTACCTGTCCTGGGAGTGTTTGATGGGGACAGTGTAGAGGGAGCTTTACTCTGTATCTTAACCCCGTGCTGTACCTGTGCTGGGAGTGTTTGATGGGGACAGTGTGGAGGGCGCTTTACTCTGTATCTAACCCCGTGCTGTGCCTGTCCTGGGAGTGTTTGATGGGGACAGTGTGGAGGAGCTTTACTCTGTATCTAACCCCGTGCTGTACCTGTCCTGGGAGTGTTTGATGGGGACAGTGTGGAGGGAGCTTTACTCTGTATCTAACCCCGTGCTGTACCTGTCCTGGGAGTGTTTGATGGGGACAGTGTAGACGGAGCTTTACTCTGTATCTAACCCCGTGCTGTACCTGCCCTGGAAGTGTTTGATGGGGACAGTGGAGAGGGAGCTTTACTCTGTATCTATCCCCGTGCTGTACCTGTCCTGGGAGCGTTTGATTGGTACAGTGGAGAGGGAGCTTTACTCTGTATCTAACCCCGTGCTGTGCCTGTCCTGGGAGCGTTTGATTGGTACAGTGGAGAGGGAGCTTTACTCTGTATCTAACCCCGTGCTGTGCCTGTCCTGGGATTGTTTGATGCGGACAGTGTAGTGGGAGTTTTCTTTGTATCTAACCCCGTGCTGTACCTGTCCTGGGAGTGTTTGATGGGGACAGTGTAGAAGGATCTTTACTCTGTATCTAACCCCGTGCTGTACCTGTCCTGGAAGTGTTTGATGGCGACAGTGTCGAGGGAGATTTACTCTGTATCTAACCCCGTGCTGTACCTGTCCTGGGAATGTTTGATGGGGACAGTGTGGATAGAGCTTTACTCTGTATCTCACCCTGTGCTGTACCTGTCCTGCGAGTGTTTGATGGGGACAGTGTAGAGGGAGCTTTACTCTGTATCTATGCCCGTGCTGTACCTGTCCAGGGAGTGTTTGATGGGGACAGTGTAGAGGGAGCTTAACTCTGTATCTAACCCCGTGCTGTACCTGTGCTGGGAGTGTTTGATGGGGACAGTGTAGAGGGAGCGTAACTCTGTATCTAACCCCATGTTGTACCTGTCCTGTGAGTGTTAGATGGGGACAGTGTAGAGGGAGCTTTACTCTGTATCTAACCCCGTGCTGTACCTGTCCTGGGAGTGTTTGATGTGGACAGTGTGGACGGAGCTTTACTCTGTATCTAACCCCGTGCTGTGCCTGTCCTGGGAGTGTTTGATGGGGACAGTGTAGAGGGAGCTTTACTCTGTATCTAACCCCGTGCTGTACCTGTCCTGGGAGTGTTTGATGGGGACAGTGTAGAGGGAGCTTTACTCTGTATCTAACCCCATGCTCTACCTGTCCTGGGAGTGTTTGATGGGGACCGTGTAGAGGGAGCTTTACTCTGTATCTAACACCGTGCTGTACCTGTCCTGGGAGTGTTTGGTGGGGACAGTGTAGACGGAGCTTTACTCTGTATCTAAGCCCGTGCTTTAGCTGTCCTGGGAGTGTTTGATGGGGACAGTGGAGAGGGAGCTTTACTCTGTATCTACCCCCGTGCTGTACCTGTCCTGGGAGTGTTTGGTGGGGACAGTGTGGAGGGAGCTTTACTCTGAATCTAATCCCGTGCTGTACCTGTTCTGGGAGTGTTTGATGGTGAGAGTATAGAGGGAGCTTTACTCTGTATCTAACCCCGTGCTGTGCCTGTCCTGGGAGTGTTTGATGGGGACAGTGTAGAAGGATCTTTACTCTGTATCTAACCCCGTGCTGTACCTGCCCTGGGAGTGTTTGATGGGGCAGTGTAGAGGGAGCTTTCCTCTGTATCTAAGCCAGTGCTGTACCTGTCCTGGGAGTGTTTGATGGGGACAGTGTAGAGGGAGCTTTACTCTGTATCTAACCCCGTGCTGAACTGTCCTGGGAGTGTTTGATGGGGACAGTGTAGAGGGAGCTTTACTCTGTATATATCCCCATGCTGTGCCTGTCCTTCGATTGTTTGATGCGGACAGTGTAGTGGGAGTTTACTTTGTATCTAACCCCGTGCTGTACCTGTCCTGGGAGTGTTTGATGGGGACAGTGTAGAAGGATCTTTACTCTGTATCTAACCCCGTGCTGTACCTGTCCTGGGAGTGTTTGATGGGGACAGTGTACAGGGAGCTTTACTCTGTATCTAACCCCGTGCTGTACCTGTACTGGGAGTGTTTGATGGCGACAGTGTCGAGGGAGCTTTACTCTGTATCTAACCCCGTGCTGTACCTGTCCTGGGAATGTTTGATGGGGAGAGTGTGGATAGAGCTTTACTCTGTATCTAACCCTGTGCTGTACCTGTCCTGCGAGTGTTTGATGGGGACAGTGTAGAGGGATCTTTACTCTGTATCTATCCCCGTGCTGTACCTGTCCAGGGAGTGTTTGATGGGGATAGTGTAGAGGGAGCTTAACTCTGTATCTAACCCCGTGCTGCACCAGTCCTGGGAGTGTTTGATGGGGACAGTGTAAAGGGAGCTTTACTCTGTATCTAAGCCCGTGCTGTAGCTGTCCTGGGAGTGTTTGATTGGGATAGTGTAGAAGGAGCTTTACTCTGTATCTAACCCCGTGCTGTACCTGTCCTGGGAGTGTTTGATGGCGACAGTGTAGAGGGAGTTTTACTCTGTATCTAACCGTGTGCTGGACCTGATCTGGGAGTGTTTGATGGGGACAGTGTAGAGGGAGCTTAATTCTGTATCTATCCCCGTGCTGTACCTGTGCTGGGAGTGTTTGATGGGGACAGTGTAGAGGGAGCTTTCCTCTGTATCTAACCCAGTGCTGTACCTGCCCTGGGAGTGTTTAATGGGGACAGTGTAAAGGGCGCTTTACTCTGTATCTAACCCCATGCTCTACCTGTCCTGGGAGTGTTTGATGTGGACCGTGTAGAGGGAGCTTTACTCTGTATCTAACCCCGTGCTGTACCTGTCCTGGGAGTGTTTGATGGGGACAGTGTAGAGGGAGCTTTACTCTGTGTCTAAGCCCGTGCTTTAGCTGTCCTGGGAGTGTTTTATGGGGACAGTGGAGAGGGAGCTTTACTCTGTATCTACCCCCGTGCTGTACCTGTCCTGGGAGTGTTTGATGGGGACAGTGTCGTGGGTGTTTACTCTGCATCTAACCCAGTGCTGAACCTGTCCCGCGAGTGTTTGATGGGGACAGTGTGGAGGGAGCTTTACTCTGAATCTAACCCTGTGCTGTACCTGTTCTGGGAGTGTTTGATGGTGAGAGTATAGAGGGAGCTTTACTCTGTATCTAACCCCGTGCTGTGCCTGACCTGGGAGTGTTTGATGGGGACAGTGTGCAGGAACTGTACTATGTATCTAACCCCGTGCTGTACCTGTCTTGGGAGTGTTTGATGGGGACAGTGTAGAAGGATCTTTACTCTGTATCTAACCCCGTGCTGTACCCGTCCTGGGAGTGTTTGATGGGGACAGTGTGGAGGGAGCTTTACTCTGTATCTAACCCCATGCTGTACCTGCCCTGGGAGTGTTTGATGGGGACAGAGTAGACGGAGCTTTACTCTGTATCTAACCCCATGCTGTACCTGTCCTTGGGCTGTTTGATGGGGACAGTGTAGAGGGAGCTTTACTCTGTATCTAACCCCGTGCTGTACCTGTCCTGGGAGTGTTTGATGGGGACAGTGTAGAGGGAGCTTTACTCTGTATCTAACCCCGTGCTGTACCTGCCCTGGGAGTGTTTGATGGGGACAGTGTCGAGGGAGCTTTACTCTGTATCTAACCCCATGCTGTACCTGTCCTGGGAGTGTTTGATGGGGACAGTGTAGAGGGAGCTTTACTCTGTATCTATCCCCGTGCTGTACCTGTCCAGGGAGTGTTTGATGGGGATAGTGTAGAGGGAGCTTAACTCTGTATCTAACCCCGTGCTGCACCAGTCCTGGGAGTGTTTGATGGGGACAGTGTAAAGGGAGCTTTACTCTGTATCTAAGCCCGTGCTGTAGCTGTCCTGGGAGTGTTTGATTGGGATAGTGTAGAGGGAGTTTTACTCTGTATCTAACCCCGTGCTGTACCTGTCCTGGGAGTGTTTGATGGCGACAGTGTAGAGGGAGTTTTACTCTGTATCTAACCGTGTGCTGGACCTGTCCTGGGAGTGTTTGATGGGGACAGTGTAGAGGGAGCTTAATTCTGTATCTATCCCCGTGCTGTACCTGTGCTGGGAGTGTTTGATGGGGACAGTGTAGAGGGAGCGTAACTCTGTATCTAACCCCGTGTTGTACCTGTCCTGGGAGTGTTTGATGGGGACAGTGTAGAGGAAGATTTACTCTCTATCTAACCCCGTGCTGTACCTGTCCTGGGAGTGTTTGATGGGGAGAGTGTAGAGGGAGCCTTCCTCTGTATCCAACCCGGTGCTGTGCCTGTCCTGGGAGTGTTTGATGGGGACAGTGTAGAGCGAGCTATACTCTGTATCTAACCCCGTGCTGTACCTGTCTTGGGAGTGTTTGATGGGGACAGTGTAGAGGGAGCTTTACTCTGTATCTATCCCCGTGCTGTACCAGTCCTGTGAGTGTTTGATGGCGACAGTGCAGAGGGAGCTTTACTCTGTATCTAACCCCGTGCTGTATCTGTCCTGGGAATGTTTGATGGGGACAGTGTGGATAGAGCTTTACTCTGTATCTAACCCCGTGCTGCACCAGTCCTGGGAGTGTTTGATGGGGACAGTCTAGCGGGAGTTTACTCTGTATCTAACCCCGTGCTGTACCTGTCCTGGGAGTGTTTGATGGCGACAGTGTTGAGGGAGCTTTACTCTGTATCTAACCCCGTGCTGTGCCTGTCCTGGGATTGTTTGATGCGGACAGTGTAGTGGGAGTTTTCTTTGTATCTAACCCCGTGCTGTACCTGTCCTGGGAGTGTTTGATGGGGACAGTGTAGAAGGATCTTTACTCTGTATCTAACCCCGTGCTGTACCTGTCCTGGGAGTGTTTGATGGCGACAGTGTCGAGGGAGCTTTACTCTGTATCTAACCCCGTGCTGTACCTGCCCTGGGAGTGTTTGATGGGGCAGTGTAGAGGGAGCTTTCCTCTGTATCTAACCCAGTGCTGTACCTGCCCTGGGAGTGTTTAATGGGGACAGTGTAAAGGGCGCTTTACTCTGTATCTAACCCCATGCTGTACCTGTCCAGGGAGTGTTTGATGGGGATAGTGTAGAGGGAGCTTAACTCTGTATCTAACCCCGTGCTGCACCAGTCCTGGGAGTGTTTGATGGGGACAGTGTAAAGGGAGCTTTACTCTGTATCTAAGCCCGTGCTGTAGCTGTCCTGGGAGTGTTTGATTGGGATAGTGTAGAAGGAGCTTTACTCTGTATCTAACCCCGTGCTGTACCTGTCCTGGGAGTGTTTGATGGCGACAGTGTAGAGGGAGTTTTACTCTGTATCTAACCGTGTGCTGGACCTGATCTGGGAGTGTTTGATGGGGACAGTGTAGAGGGAGCTTAATTCTGTATCTATCCCCGTGCTGTACCTGTGCTGGGAGTGTTTGATGGGGACAGTGTAGAGGGAGCTTTCCTCTGTATCTAACCCAGTGCTGTACCTGCCCTGGGAGTGTTTAATGGGGACAGTGTAAAGGGCGCTTTACTCTGTATCTAACCCCATGCTCTACCTGTCCTGGGAGTGTTTGATGTGGACCGTGTAGAGGGAGCTTTACTCTGTATCTAACCCCGTGCTGTACCTGTCCTGGGAGTGTTTGATGGGGACAGTGTAGAGGGAGCTTTACTCTGTGTCTAAGCCCGTGCTTTAGCTGTCCTGGGAGTGTTTTATGGGGACAGTGGAGAGGGAGCTTTACTCTGTATCTACCCCCGTGCTGTACCTGTCCTGGGAGTGTTTGATGGGGACAGTGTCGTGGGTGTTTACTCTGCATCTAACCCAGTGCTGTACCTGTCCCGCGAGTGTTTGATGGGGACAGTGTGGAGGGAGCTTTACTCTGAATCTAACCCTGTGCTGTACCTGTTCTGGGAGTGTTTGATGGTGAGAGTATAGAGGGAGCTTTACTCTGTATCTAACCCCGTGCTGTGCCTGACCTGGGAGTGTTTGATGGGGACAGTGTGCAGGAACTGTACTATGTATCTAACCCCGTGCTGTACCTGTCTTGGGAGTGTTTGATGGGGACAGTGTAGAAGGATCTTTACTCTGTATCTAACCCCGTGCTGTACCCGTCCTGGGAGTGTTTGATGGGGACAGTGTGGAGGGAGCTTTACTCTGTATCTAACCCCATGCTGTACCTGCCCTGGGAGTGTTTGATGGGGACAGAGTAGACGGAGCTTTACTCTGTATCTAACCCCGTGCTGTACCTGTCCTGGGAGTGTTTGATGGGGACAGTGTAGAGGGAGCTTTACTCTGTATCTAACCCCGTGCTGTACCTCTCCTGGGAGAGTTTGATGGGGACAGTGTAGAGGGAGCTTTCCTCTGTATCTAACCCCGTGCTGTACCTGTCCTGGGAGTGTTTGATGGGGACAGTGTAGAGGGAGCTTTCCTCTGTATCTATCCCCGTGCTGTACCTGTCCTGGGAGTGTTTGATGGGGACAGTGTAGAGGGAGCTTTCCTCTGTATCTAACCCCGTGCTGTACCTGTCCTGGGAGTGTTTGATGGGGACAGTGTAGAGGGAGCTTTACTCTGTATCTATCCCCGTGCTGTACCTGTCCTGGGAGTGTTTGATGGGGATAGTGTAGAGGGAGCTTTCCTCTGTATCTAACCCCGTGCTGTACCTGTCCTGGGAGTGTTTGATGGGGACAGTGTAGAGGGAGCTTTACTCTGTATCTATCCCCGTGCTGTACCTGTCCTGGGAGTGTTTGATGGGGATAGTGTAGAGGGAGCTTAACTCTGTATCTAACCCCGTGCTGCACCAGTCCTGGGAGTGTTTGATGGGGACAGTGTAAAGGGAGCTTTACTCTGTATCTAAGCCCGTGCTGTAGCTGTCCTGGGAGTGTTTGATTGGGATAGTGTAGAGGGAGTTTTACTCTGTATCTAACCCCGTGCTGTACCTGTCCTGGGAGTGTTTGATGGCGACAGTGTAGAGGGAGTTTTACTCTGTATCTAACCGTGTGCTGGACCTGTCCTGGGAGTGTTTGATGGGGACAGTGTAGAGGGAGCTTAATTCTGTATCTATCCCCGTGCTGTACCTGTGCTGGGAGTGTTTGATGGGGACAGTGTAGAGGGAGCGTAACTCTGTATCTAACCCCGTGTTGTACCTGTCCTGTGAGTGTTAGATGGGGACAGTGTAGAGGAAGATTTACTCTCTATCTAACCCCGTGCTGTACCTGTCCTGGGAGTGTTTGATGGGGACAGTGTAGAGGGAGCTTTACTCTGTATCTAACCCCGTGCTGTACCTGTCTTGGGAGTGTTTGATGGGGACAGTGTAGAGCGAGCTATACTCTGTATCTAACCCCGTGCTGTACCTGTCTTGGGAGTGTTTGATGGGGACAGTGTAGAGGGAGCTTTACTCTGTATCTATCCCCGTGCTGTACCAGTCCTGTGAGTGTTTGATGGCGACAGTGCAGAGGGAGCTTTACTCTGTATCTAACCCCGTGCTGTATCTGTCCTGGGAATGTTTGATGGGGACAGTGTGGATAGAGCTTTACTCTGTATCTAACCCCGTGCTGCACCAGTCCTGGGAGTGTTTGATGGGGACAGTGTAGAGGGAGTTTACTCTGTATCTAACCCCGTGCTGTACCTGTCCTGGGAGTGTTTGATGGCGACAGTGTTGAGGGAGCTTTACTCTGTATCTAACCCCGTGCTGTGCCTGTCCTGGGATTGTTTGATGCGGACAGTGTAGTGGGAGTTTTCTTTGTATCTAACCCCGTGCTGTACCTGTCCTGGGAGTGTTTGATGGGGACAGTGTAGAAGGATCTTTACTCTGTATCTAACCCCGTGCTGTACCTGTCCTGGGAGTGTTTGATGGCGACAGTGTCGAGGGAGCTTTACTCTGTATCTAACCCCGTGCTGTACCTGTCCTGGGAATGTTTGATGGGGACAGTGTGGATAGAGCTTTACTCTGTATCTAACCCTGTGCTGTACCTGTCCTGCGAGTGTTTGATGGGGACAGTGTGGATAGAGCTTTACTCTGTATCTAACCCTGTGCTGTACCTGTCCTGCGAGTGTTTGATGGGGACAGTGTAGAGGGAGCTTTACTCTGTATCTATCCCCGTGCTGTACCTGTCCAGGGAGTGTTTGATGGGGACAGTGTAGAGGGAGCTTAATTCTGTATCTAACCCCGTGCTGCACCAGTCCTGGGAGTGTTTGATGGGTCAGTGTAAAGGGAGCTTTACTCTGTATCTAACCCCGTGCTGTACCTGTCCGGGGAGTGTTTGATGGGGACAGTGTAGACGGAGCTTTACTCTGAATCTAAGCCCGTGCTGTAGCTGTCCTGGGAGTGTTTGATGGGGAGAGTGTAGAGGGAGCTTTACTCTGTATCTAACCCCGTGCTGTACCTGTCCTGGGAGTGTTTGATGGGGACAGTGTAGAGGGAGCTTTACTCTGTATCTAACCCCATGCTGTACCTGTCCTGGGAGTGTTTGATGTGGACAGTGTGGACGGAGCTTTACTCTGTATCTAACCCCGTGCTGTGCCTGTCCTGGGAGTGTTTGATGGGGACAGTGTAGTGTGAGTTTACTCTGTCTCTAGCCCCGTGGTGTGCCTGTCCTGGGAGTGTTTGATGGGGACAGTGTAGAGGGAGCTTTACTCTTTATCTAACCCCGTGCTGTACCTGACCTGGGAGTGTTTGATGGGGCAGTGTAGAGGGAGCTTTCCTCTGTATCTAACCCCGTGCTGTACCTGCCCTGGGAGTGTTTAATGGGGACAGTGTAAAGGGCGCTTTACTCTGTATCTAACCCCATGCTCTACCTGTCCTGGGAGTGTTTGATGGGGACAGTGTAGAGGGAGCTTTACTCTGTATCTAACACCGTGCTGTACCTGCCCTGGGAGTGTTTAATGGGGACAGTGTAAAGGGCGCTTTACTCTGTATCTAACCCCATGCTCTACCTGTCCTGGGAGTGTTTGATGGGGACAGTGTAGACGGAGCTTTACTCTGTATCTAAGCCTGTGCTGTAGCTGTCCTGGGAGTGTTTGATGGGGACAGTGTAGACGGAGCTTTACTCTGTATCTAAGCCTGTGCTGTAGCTGTCCTGGGAGTGTTTGATGGGGACAGTGGAGAGGGAGCATTACTCTGTATCTAACACTGTGCTGTACCAGTTCTGGGAGTGTTTGATGGTGAGAGTATAGAGCGAGCTTTACTCTGTATCTAACCCCGTGCTGTGCCTGTCCTGGGAGTGTTTGATGGGGACAGTGTGGAGGAACTGTACTATGTATCTAACCCCGTGCTGTACCTGTCCTGGGAGTGTTTGATGGGGACAGTGTAGAGGGAGCTTTACTCTGTATCTTAACCCCGTGCTGTACCTGTGCTGGGAGTGTTTGATGGGGACAGTGTGGAGGGCGCTTTACTCTGTATCTAACCCCGTGCTGTGCCTGTCCTGGGAGTGTTTGATGGGGACAGTGTGGAGGAGCTTTACTCTGTATCTAACCCCGTGCTGTACCTGTCCTGGGAGTGTTTGATGGGGACAGTGTGGAGGGAGCTTTACTCTGTATCTAACCCCGTGCTGTACCTGTCCTGGGAGTGTTTGATGGGGACAGTGTAGACGGAGCTTTACTCTGTATCTAACCCCGTGCTGTACCTGCCCTGGAAGTGTTTGATGGGGACAGTGGAGAGGGAGCTTTACTCTGTATCTATCCCCGTGCTGTACCTGTCCTGGGAGCGTTTGATTGGTACAGTGGAGAGGGAGCTTTACTCTGTATCTAACCCCGTGCTGTGCCTGTCCTGGGAGCGTTTGATTGGTACAGTGGAGAGGGAGCTTTACTCTGTATCTAACCCCGTGCTGTGCCTGTCCTGGGATTGTTTGATGCGGACAGTGTAGTGGGAGTTTTCTTTGTATCTAACCCCGTGCTGTACCTGTCCTGGGAGTGTTTGATGGGGACAGTGTAGAAGGATCTTTACTCTGTATCTAACCCCGTGCTGTACCTGTCCTGGAAGTGTTTGATGGCGACAGTGTCGAGGGAGATTTACTCTGTATCTAACCCCGTGCTGTACCTGTCCTGGGAATGTTTGATGGGGACAGTGTGGATAGAGCTTTACTCTGTATCTCACCCTGTGCTGTACCTGTCCTGCGAGTGTTTGATGGGGACAGTGTAGAGGGAGCTTTACTCTGTATCTATGCCCGTGCTGTACCTGTCCAGGGAGTGTTTGATGGGGACAGTGTAGAGGGAGCTTAACTCTGTATCTAACCCCGTGCTGTACCTGTGCTGGGAGTGTTTGATGGGGACAGTGTAGAGGGAGCGTAACTCTGTATCTAACCCCATGTTGTACCTGTCCTGTGAGTGTTAGATGGGGACAGTGTAGAGGGAGCTTTACTCTGTATCTAACCCCGTGCTGTACCTGTCCTGGGAGTGTTTGATGTGGACAGTGTGGACGGAGCTTTACTCTGTATCTAACCCCGTGCTGTGCCTGTCCTGGGAGTGTTTGATGGGGACAGTGTAGAGGGAGCTTTACTCTGTATCTAACCCCGTGCTGTACCTGTCCTGGGAGTGTTTGATGGGGACAGTGTAGAGGGAGCTTTACTCTGTATCTAACCCCATGCTCTACCTGTCCTGGGAGTGTTTGATGGGGACCGTGTAGAGGGAGCTTTACTCTGTATCTAACACCGTGCTGTACCTGTCCTGGGAGTGTTTGGTGGGGACAGTGTAGACGGAGCTTTACTCTGTATCTAAGCCCGTGCTTTAGCTGTCCTGGGAGTGTTTGATGGGGACAGTGGAGAGGGAGCTTTACTCTGTATCTACCCCCGTGCTGTACCTGTCCTGGGAGTGTTTGGTGGGGACAGTGTGGAGGGAGCTTTACTCTGAATCTAATCCCGTGCTGTACCTGTTCTGGGAGTGTTTGATGGTGAGAGTATAGAGGGAGCTTTACTCTGTATCTAACCCCGTGCTGTGCCTGTCCTGGGAGTGTTTGATGGGGACAGTGTAGAAGGATCTTTACTCTGTATCTAACCCCGTGCTGTACCTGCCCTGGGAGTGTTTGATGGGGCAGTGTAGAGGGAGCTTTCCTCTGTATCTAAGCCAGTGCTGTACCTGTCCTGGGAGTGTTTGATGGGGACAGTGTAGAGGGAGCTTTACTCTGTATCTAACCCCGTGCTGAACTGTCCTGGGAGTGTTTGATGGGGACAGTGTAGAGGGAGCTTTACTCTGTATATATCCCCATGCTGTGCCTGTCCTTCGATTGTTTGATGCGGACAGTGTAGTGGGAGTTTACTTTGTATCTAACCCCGTGCTGTACCTGTCCTGGGAGTGTTTGATGGGGACAGTGTAGAAGGATCTTTACTCTGTATCTAACCCCGTGCTGTACCTGTCCTGGGAGTGTTTGATGGGGACAGTGTACAGGGAGCTTTACTCTGTATCTAACCCCGTGCTGTACCTGTACTGGGAGTGTTTGATGGCGACAGTGTCGAGGGAGCTTTACTCTGTATCTAACCCCGTGCTGTACCTGTCCTGGGAATGTTTGATGGGGAGAGTGTGGATAGAGCTTTACTCTGTATCTAACCCTGTGCTGTACCTGTCCTGCGAGTGTTTGATGGGGACAGTGTAGAGGGATCTTTACTCTGTATCTATCCCCGTGCTGTACCTGTCCAGGGAGTGTTTGATGGGGATAGTGTAGAGGGAGCTTAACTCTGTATCTAACCCCGTGCTGCACCAGTCCTGGGAGTGTTTGATGGGGACAGTGTAAAGGGAGCTTTACTCTGTATCTAAGCCCGTGCTGTAGCTGTCCTGGGAGTGTTTGATTGGGATAGTGTAGAAGGAGCTTTACTCTGTATCTAACCCCGTGCTGTACCTGTCCTGGGAGTGTTTGATGGCGACAGTGTAGAGGGAGTTTTACTCTGTATCTAACCGTGTGCTGGACCTGATCTGGGAGTGTTTGATGGGGACAGTGTAGAGGGAGCTTAATTCTGTATCTATCCCCGTGCTGTACCTGTGCTGGGAGTGTTTGATGGGGACAGTGTAGAGGGAGCTTTCCTCTGTATCTAACCCAGTGCTGTACCTGCCCTGGGAGTGTTTAATGGGGACAGTGTAAAGGGCGCTTTACTCTGTATCTAACCCCATGCTCTACCTGTCCTGGGAGTGTTTGATGTGGACCGTGTAGAGGGAGCTTTACTCTGTATCTAACCCCGTGCTGTACCTGTCCTGGGAGTGTTTGATGGGGACAGTGTAGAGGGAGCTTTACTCTGTGTCTAAGCCCGTGCTTTAGCTGTCCTGGGAGTGTTTTATGGGGACAGTGGAGAGGGAGCTTTACTCTGTATCTACCCCCGTGCTGTACCTGTCCTGGGAGTGTTTGATGGGGACAGTGTCGTGGGTGTTTACTCTGCATCTAACCCAGTGCTGAACCTGTCCCGCGAGTGTTTGATGGGGACAGTGTGGAGGGAGCTTTACTCTGAATCTAACCCTGTGCTGTACCTGTTCTGGGAGTGTTTGATGGTGAGAGTATAGAGGGAGCTTTACTCTGTATCTAACCCCGTGCTGTGCCTGACCTGGGAGTGTTTGATGGGGACAGTGTGCAGGAACTGTACTATGTATCTAACCCCGTGCTGTACCTGTCTTGGGAGTGTTTGATGGGGACAGTGTAGAAGGATCTTTACTCTGTATCTAACCCCGTGCTGTACCCGTCCTGGGAGTGTTTGATGGGGACAGTGTGGAGGGAGCTTTACTCTGTATCTAACCCCATGCTGTACCTGCCCTGGGAGTGTTTGATGGGGACAGAGTAGACGGAGCTTTACTCTGTATCTAACCCCATGCTGTACCTGTCCTTGGGCTGTTTGATGGGGACAGTGTAGAGGGAGCTTTACTCTGTATCTAACCCCGTGCTGTACCTGTCCTGGGAGTGTTTGATGGGGACAGTGTAGAGGGAGCTTTACTCTGTATCTAACCCCGTGCTGTACCTGCCCTGGGAGTGTTTGATGGGGACAGTGTCGAGGGAGCTTTACTCTGTATCTAACCCCATGCTGTACCTGTCCTGGGAGTGTTTGATGGGGACAGTGTAGAGGGAGCTTTACTCTGTATCTATCCCCGTGCTGTACCTGTCCAGGGAGTGTTTGATGGGGATAGTGTAGAGGGAGCTTAACTCTGTATCTAACCCCGTGCTGCACCAGTCCTGGGAGTGTTTGATGGGGACAGTGTAAAGGGAGCTTTACTCTGTATCTAAGCCCGTGCTGTAGCTGTCCTGGGAGTGTTTGATTGGGATAGTGTAGAGGGAGTTTTACTCTGTATCTAACCCCGTGCTGTACCTGTCCTGGGAGTGTTTGATGGCGACAGTGTAGAGGGAGTTTTACTCTGTATCTAACCGTGTGCTGGACCTGTCCTGGGAGTGTTTGATGGGGACAGTGTAGAGGGAGCTTAATTCTGTATCTATCCCCGTGCTGTACCTGTGCTGGGAGTGTTTGATGGGGACAGTGTAGAGGGAGCGTAACTCTGTATCTAACCCCGTGTTGTACCTGTCCTGGGAGTGTTTGATGGGGACAGTGTAGAGGAAGATTTACTCTCTATCTAACCCCGTGCTGTACCTGTCCTGGGAGTGTTTGATGGGGAGAGTGTAGAGGGAGCCTTCCTCTGTATCCAACCCGGTGCTGTGCCTGTCCTGGGAGTGTTTGATGGGGACAGTGTAGAGCGAGCTATACTCTGTATCTAACCCCGTGCTGTACCTGTCTTGGGAGTGTTTGATGGGGACAGTGTAGAGGGAGCTTTACTCTGTATCTATCCCCGTGCTGTACCAGTCCTGTGAGTGTTTGATGGCGACAGTGCAGAGGGAGCTTTACTCTGTATCTAACCCCGTGCTGTATCTGTCCTGGGAATGTTTGATGGGGACAGTGTGGATAGAGCTTTACTCTGTATCTAACCCCGTGCTGCACCAGTCCTGGGAGTGTTTGATGGGGACAGTCTAGCGGGAGTTTACTCTGTATCTAACCCCGTGCTGTACCTGTCCTGGGAGTGTTTGATGGCGACAGTGTTGAGGGAGCTTTACTCTGTATCTAACCCCGTGCTGTGCCTGTCCTGGGATTGTTTGATGCGGACAGTGTAGTGGGAGTTTTCTTTGTATCTAACCCCGTGCTGTACCTGTCCTGGGAGTGTTTGATGGGGACAGTGTAGAAGGATCTTTACTCTGTATCTAACCCCGTGCTGTACCTGTCCTGGGAGTGTTTGATGGCGACAGTGTCGAGGGAGCTTTACTCTGTATCTAACCCCGTGCTGTACCTGCCCTGGGAGTGTTTGATGGGGCAGTGTAGAGGGAGCTTTCCTCTGTATCTAACCCAGTGCTGTACCTGCCCTGGGAGTGTTTAATGGGGACAGTGTAAAGGGCGCTTTACTCTGTATCTAACCCCATGCTGTACCTGTCCAGGGAGTGTTTGATGGGGATAGTGTAGAGGGAGCTTAACTCTGTATCTAACCCCGTGCTGCACCAGTCCTGGGAGTGTTTGATGGGGACAGTGTAAAGGGAGCTTTACTCTGTATCTAAGCCCGTGCTGTAGCTGTCCTGGGAGTGTTTGATTGGGATAGTGTAGAAGGAGCTTTACTCTGTATCTAACCCCGTGCTGTACCTGTCCTGGGAGTGTTTGATGGCGACAGTGTAGAGGGAGTTTTACTCTGTATCTAACCGTGTGCTGGACCTGATCTGGGAGTGTTTGATGGGGACAGTGTAGAGGGAGCTTAATTCTGTATCTATCCCCGTGCTGTACCTGTGCTGGGAGTGTTTGATGGGGACAGTGTAGAGGGAGCTTTCCTCTGTATCTAACCCAGTGCTGTACCTGCCCTGGGAGTGTTTAATGGGGACAGTGTAAAGGGCGCTTTACTCTGTATCTAACCCCATGCTCTACCTGTCCTGGGAGTGTTTGATGTGGACCGTGTAGAGGGAGCTTTACTCTGTATCTAACCCCGTGCTGTACCTGTCCTGGGAGTGTTTGATGGGGACAGTGTAGAGGGAGCTTTACTCTGTGTCTAAGCCCGTGCTTTAGCTGTCCTGGGAGTGTTTTATGGGGACAGTGGAGAGGGAGCTTTACTCTGTATCTACCCCCGTGCTGTACCTGTCCTGGGAGTGTTTGATGGGGACAGTGTCGTGGGTGTTTACTCTGCATCTAACCCAGTGCTGTACCTGTCCCGCGAGTGTTTGATGGGGACAGTGTGGAGGGAGCTTTACTCTGAATCTAACCCTGTGCTGTACCTGTTCTGGGAGTGTTTGATGGTGAGAGTATAGAGGGAGCTTTACTCTGTATCTAACCCCGTGCTGTGCCTGACCTGGGAGTGTTTGATGGGGACAGTGTGCAGGAACTGTACTATGTATCTAACCCCGTGCTGTACCTGTCTTGGGAGTGTTTGATGGGGACAGTGTAGAAGGATCTTTACTCTGTATCTAACCCCGTGCTGTACCCGTCCTGGGAGTGTTTGATGGGGACAGTGTGGAGGGAGCTTTACTCTGTATCTAACCCCATGCTGTACCTGCCCTGGGAGTGTTTGATGGGGACAGAGTAGACGGAGCTTTACTCTGTATCTAACCCCGTGCTGTACCTGTCCTGGGAGTGTTTGATGGGGACAGTGTAGAGGGAGCTTTACTCTGTATCTAACCCCGTGCTGTACCTCTCCTGGGAGAGTTTGATGGGGACAGTGTAGAGGGAGCTTTCCTCTGTATCTAACCCCGTGCTGTACCTGTCCTGGGAGTGTTTGATGGGGACAGTGTAGAGGGAGCTTTCCTCTGTATCTATCCCCGTGCTGTACCTGTCCTGGGAGTGTTTGATGGGGACAGTGTAGAGGGAGCTTTCCTCTGTATCTAACCCCGTGCTGTACCTGTCCTGGGAGTGTTTGATGGGGACAGTGTAGAGGGAGCTTTACTCTGTATCTATCCCCGTGCTGTACCTGTCCTGGGAGTGTTTGATGGGGATAGTGTAGAGGGAGCTTTCCTCTGTATCTAACCCCGTGCTGTACCTGTCCTGGGAGTGTTTGATGGGGACAGTGTAGAGGGAGCTTTACTCTGTATCTATCCCCGTGCTGTACCTGTCCTGGGAGTGTTTGATGGGGATAGTGTAGAGGGAGCTTAACTCTGTATCTAACCCCGTGCTGCACCAGTCCTGGGAGTGTTTGATGGGGACAGTGTAAAGGGAGCTTTACTCTGTATCTAAGCCCGTGCTGTAGCTGTCCTGGGAGTGTTTGATTGGGATAGTGTAGAGGGAGTTTTACTCTGTATCTAACCCCGTGCTGTACCTGTCCTGGGAGTGTTTGATGGCGACAGTGTAGAGGGAGTTTTACTCTGTATCTAACCGTGTGCTGGACCTGTCCTGGGAGTGTTTGATGGGGACAGTGTAGAGGGAGCTTAATTCTGTATCTATCCCCGTGCTGTACCTGTGCTGGGAGTGTTTGATGGGGACAGTGTAGAGGGAGCGTAACTCTGTATCTAACCCCGTGTTGTACCTGTCCTGTGAGTGTTAGATGGGGACAGTGTAGAGGAAGATTTACTCTCTATCTAACCCCGTGCTGTACCTGTCCTGGGAGTGTTTGATGGGGACAGTGTAGAGGGAGCTTTACTCTGTATCTAACCCCGTGCTGTACCTGTCTTGGGAGTGTTTGATGGGGACAGTGTAGAGCGAGCTATACTCTGTATCTAACCCCGTGCTGTACCTGTCTTGGGAGTGTTTGATGGGGACAGTGTAGAGGGAGCTTTACTCTGTATCTATCCCCGTGCTGTACCAGTCCTGTGAGTGTTTGATGGCGACAGTGCAGAGGGAGCTTTACTCTGTATCTAACCCCGTGCTGTATCTGTCCTGGGAATGTTTGATGGGGACAGTGTGGATAGAGCTTTACTCTGTATCTAACCCCGTGCTGCACCAGTCCTGGGAGTGTTTGATGGGGACAGTGTAGCGGGAGTTTACTCTGTATCTAACCCCGTGCTGTACCTGTCCTGGGAGTGTTTGATGGCGACAGTGTTGAGGGAGCTTTACTCTGTATCTAACCCCGTGCTGTGCCTGTCCTGGGATTGTTTGATGCGGACAGTGTAGTGGGAGTTTTCTTTGTATCTAACCCCGTGCTGTACCTGTCCTGGGAGTGTTTGATGGGGACAGTGTAGAAGGATCTTTACTCTGTATCTAACCCCGTGCTGTACCTGTCCTGGGAGTGTTTGATGGCGACAGTGTCGAGGGAGCTTTACTCTGTATCTAACCCCGTGCTGTACCTGCCCTGGGAGTGTTTGATGGGGCAGTGTAGAGGGAGCTTTCCTCTGTATCTAACCCAGTGCTGTACCTGCCCTGGGAGTGTTTAATGGGGACAGTGTAAAGGGCGCTTTACTCTGTATCTAACCCCATGCTGTACCTGTCCTGGGAGTGTTTGATGTGGACCGTGTAGAGGGAGCTTTACTCTGTATCTAACCCCGTGCTGTACCTGTCCTGGGAGTGTTTGATGGGGACAGTGTAGAGGGAGCTTTACTCTGTGTCTAAGCCCGTGCTTTAGCTGTCCTGGGAGTGTTTGATGGGGACAGTGGAGAGGGAGCTTTACTCTGTATCTACCCCCGTGCTGTACCTGTCCTGGGAGTGTTTGATGGGGACAGTGTCGTGGGTGTTTACTCTGCATCTAACCCAGTGCTGTACCTGTCCCGCGAGTGTTTGATGGGGACAGTGTGGAGGGAGCTTTACTCTGAATCTAACCCTGTGCTGTACCTGTTCTGGGAGTGTTTGATGGTGAGAGTATAGAGGGAGCTTTACTCTGTATCTAAGCCCGTGCTGTAGCTGTCCTGGGAGTGTTTGATTGGGATAGTGTAGAAGGAGCTTTACTCTGTATCTAACCCCGTGCTGTACCTGTCCTGGGAGTGTTTGATGGCGACAGTGTAGAGGGAGTTTTACTCTGTATCTAACCGTGTGCTGGACCTGTCCTGGGAGTGTTTGATGGGGACAGTGTAGAGGGAGCTTAATTCTGTATCTATCCCCGTGCTGTACCTGTGCTGGGAGTGTTTGATGGGGACAGTGTAGAGGGAGCGTAACTCTGTATCTAACCCCGTGTTGTACCTGTCCTGTGAGTGTTAGATGGGGACAGTGTAGAGGAAGCTTTACTCTCTATCTAACCCCGTGCTGTACCTGTCCTGGGAGTGTTTGATGGGGACAGTGTAGAGGGAGCTTTACTCTGTATCTAACCCCGTGCTGTACCTGTCCTGGGAGTGTTTGATGGGGACAGTGTAGAGCGAGCTATACTCTGTATCTAACCCCGTGCTGTACCTGTCTTGGGAGTGTTTGATGGGGACAGTGTAGAGGGAGCTTTACTCTGTATCTATCCCCGTGCTGTACCAGTCCTGTGAGTGTTTGATGGCGACAGTGCAGAGGGAGCTTTACTCTGTATCTAACCCCGTGCTGTATCTGTCCTGGGAATGTTTGATGGGGACAGTGTGGATAGAGCTTTACTCTGTATCTAACCCCGTGCTGCACCAGTCCTGGGAGTGTTTGATGGGGACAGTGTAGAGGGAGTTTACTCTGTATCTAACCCCGTGCTGTACCTGTCCTGGGAGTGTTTGATGGCGACAGTGTTGAGGGAGCTTTACTCTGTATCTAACCCCGTGCTGTGCCTGTCCTGGGATTGTTTGATGCGGACAGTGTAGTGGGAGTTTTCTTTGTATCTAACCCCGTGCTGTACCTGTCCTGGGAGTGTTTGATGGGGACAGTGTAGAAGGATCTTTACTCTGTATCTAACCCCGTGCTGTACCTGTCCTGGGAGTGTTTGATGGCGACAGTGTCGAGGGAGCTTTACTCTGTATCTAACCCCGTGCTGTACCTGTCCTGGGAATGTTTGATGGGGACAGTGTGGATAGAGCTTTACTCTGTATCTAACCCTGTGCTGTACCTGTCCTGCGAGTGTTTGATGGGGACAGTGTGGATAGAGCTTTACTCTGTATCTAACCCTGTGCTGTACCTGTCCTGCGAGTGTTTGATGGGGACAGTGTAGAGGGAGCTTTACTCTGTATCTATCCCCGTGCTGTACCTGTCCAGGGAGTGTTTGATGGGGACAGTGTAGAGGGAGCTTAACTCTGTATCTAACCCCGTGCTGCACCAGTCCTGGGAGTGTTTGATGGGGACAGTGTAAAGGGAGCTTTACTCTGTATCTAACCCCGTGCTGTACCTGTCCGGGGAGTGTTTGATGGGGACAGTGTAGACGAAGCTTTACTCTGAATCTAAGCCCGTGCTGTAGCTGTCCTGGGAGTGTTTGATGGGGAGAGTGTAGAGGGAGCTTTACTCTGTATCTAACCCCGTGCTGTACCTGTCCTGGGAGTGTTTGATGGGGACAGTGTAGAGGGAGCTTTACTCTGTATCTAACCCCATGCTGTACCTGTCCTGGGAGTGTTTGATGTGGACAGTGTGGACGGAGCTTTACTCTGTATCTAACCCCGTGCTGTGCCTGTCCTGGGAGTGTTTGATGGGGACAGTGTAGTGTGAGTTTACTCTGTCTCTAGCCCCGTGGTGTGCCTGTCCTGGGAGTGTTTGATGGGGACAGTGTAGAGGGAGCTTTACTCTTTATCTAACCCCGTGCTGTACCTGACCTGGGAGTGTTTGATGGGGCAGTGTAGAGGGAGCTTTCCTCTGTATCTAACCCCGTGCTGTACCTGCCCTGGGAGTGTTTAATGGGGACAGTGTAAAGGGCGCTTTACTCTGTATCTAACCCCATGCTCTACCTGTCCTGGGAGTGTTTGATGGGGACAGTGTAGAGGGAGCTTTACTCTGTATCTAACACCGTGCTGTACCTGCCCTGGGAGTGTTTAATGGGGACAGTGTAAAGGGCGCTTTACTCTGTATCTAACCCCATGCTCTACCTGTCCTGGGAGTGTTTGATGGGGACAGTGTAGACGGAGCTTTACTCTGTATCTAAGCCTGTGCTGTAGCTGTCCTGGGAGTGTTTGATGGGGACAGTGTAGACGGAGCTTTACTCTGTATCTAAGCCTGTGCTGTAGCTGTCCTGGGAGTGTTTGATGGGGACAGTGGAGAGGGAGCATTACTCTGTATCTACGCCCGTGCTGTACCTGTCCTGGGAGTGTTTGATGGGGACAGTGTCGTGGGTGTTTACTCTGCATCTAACCCAGTGTTGTACCTGTCCTGCGAGTGTTTGATGGGGACAGTGTGGAGGGAGCTTTACTCTGTATCTAACCCCGTGCTGTACTTGCCCTGGGAGTGTTTGATGGGGACAGTTTAGAGTGAGCTTTACTCTGAATCTAACACTGTGCTGTACCAGTTCTGGGAGTGTTTGATGGTGAGAGTATAGAGCGAGCTTTACTCTGTATCTAACCCCGTGCTGTGCCTGTCCTGGGAGTGTTTGATGGGGACAGTGTGGAGGAACTGTACTATGTATCTAACCCCGTGCTGTACCTGTCCTGGGAGTGTTTGATGGGGACAGTGCAGAGGGAGCTTTACTCTGTATCTTAACCCCGTGCTGTACCTGTGCTGGGAGTGTTTGATGGGGACAGTGTGGAGGGCGCTTTACTCTGTATCTAACCCCGTGCTGTGCCTGTCCTGGGAGTGTTTGATGGGGACAGTGTGGAGGAGCTTTACTCTGTATCTAACCCCGTGCTGTACCTGTCCTGGGAGTGTTTGATGGGGACAGTGTGGAGGGAGCTTTACTCTGTATCTAACCCCGTGCTGTACCTGTCCTGGGAGTGTTTGATGGGGACAGTGTAGACGGAGCTTTACTCTGTATCTAACCCCGTGCTGTACCTGCCCTGGAAGTGTTTGATGGGGACAGTGGAGAGGGAGCTTTACTCTGTATCTATCCCCGTGCTGTACCTGTCCTGGGAGCGTTTGATTGGTACAGTGGAGAGGGAGCTTTACTCTGTATCTAACCCCGTGCTGTGCCTGTCCTGGGAGCGTTTGATTGGTACAGTGGAGAGGGAGCTTTACTCTGTATCTAACCCCGTGCTGTGCCTGTCCTGGGATTGTTTGATGCGGACAGTGTAGTGGGAGTTTTCTTTGTATCTAACCCCGTGCTGTACCTGTCCTGGGAGTGTTTGATGGGGACAGTGTAGAAGGATCTTTACTCTGTATCTAACCCCGTGCTGTACCTGTCCTGGAAGTGTTTGATGGCGACAGTGTCGAGGGAGATTTACTCTGTATCTAACCCCGTGCTGTACCTGTCCTGGGAATGTTTGATGGGGACAGTGTGGATGGAGCTTTACTCTGTATCTCACCCTGTGCTGTACCTGTCCTGCGAGTGTTTGATGGGGACAGTGTAGAGGGAGCTTTACTCTGTATCTATGCCCGTGCTGTACCTGTCCAGGGAGTGTTTGATGGGGACAGTGTAGAGGGAGCTTAACTCTGTATCTAACCCCGTGCTGCACCAGTCCTGGGAGTGTTTGATGGGGACAGTGTAAAGGGAGCTTTACTCTGTATCTAACCCCGTGCTGTACCTGCCCTGGGAGTGTTTGATGGGGCAGTGTAGAGGGAGCTTTACTCTGTATCTAACCCAGTGCTGTACCTGCCCTGGGAGTGTTTAATGGGGACAGTGTAAAGGGCGCTTTACTCTGTATCTAACCCCATGCTCTACCTGTCCTGGGAGTGTTTGATGGGGACCGTGTAGAGGGAGCTTTACTCTGTATCTAACACCGTGCTGTACCTGTCCTGGGAGTGTTTGATGCGGACAGTGTAGACGGAGCTTTAATCTGTGTCTAACCCCGTGCTGTACCTGTCATGGGAGTGTTTGATGGGGACAGTGTAGACGGAGCTTTAATCTGTGTCTAACCCCGTGCTGTACCTGTCCTGGGAGTGTTTGATGATGACAGTGTCGAGGGAGCTTTACTCTGTATCTAACCCCGTGCTGTGCCTGTCCTGGGAGTGTTTGATGGGGACAGTGTGCAGGAACTGTACTATGTATCTAACCCCGTGCTGTACCTGTCCTGGGAGTGTTTGATGGGGACAGTGTAGAGGGAGCTTTACTCTGTATCTAACCCCGTGCTGTACCTGTCCTGGGAGCGTTTGATGGGGGCAGTGTAGAGGGAACTTTACTCTGTATCTAACCCCGTGCTGTACCTTTCCTGGGAGTGTTTGATGGGGACAGTGTAGACGGCGCTTTCCTCTGTATCTAACCCCGTGCTGTACCTGTCCTGGGAGTGTTTGATGGGGACAGTGGAGAGGGAGCTTTACTCTGTATCTAACCCAGTGCTGTACCTGTCCTGGGAGTGGTTGATGGGGACAGTGTGGAGGGAGCTTTACTCTGTGTCTAACCCCGTGCTGTAACTGCCCTGGGAGTGTTTGATGATGACAGTGTCGAGGGAGCTTTACTCTGTATCTAACCCCGTGCTGTACCTGTCCTGCGAGTGTTTGATGGGGGCAGTGTCGAGGGATCTTTACTCTGTATCTAACCCCGTGCTGTACCTGTCCTGGGAGTGTTTGATGGGGACAGTGTAGAGGGATCTTTACTCTGTATCTAACCCCATGCTGGACCTGTCCTGGGAGTGTTTAATGGGGACAGTGGAGAGGGAGCTTTACTCTGTATCTAACCCCGTGCTGTACCTGTCGTGGGAGTGTTTGATACGGACAGTGTAGAGGGAGCTTTTCTCTGTTTCTAACCCCATGCTGTACCTGTCCTCGTAGTGTTGGATGGGGACAGTATAGAGGGAGCTTTACTCTGTATCTAACCCCATGCTGTACCTGTCCTCGTAGTGTTGGATGTGGACAGTGTAGAGGGAGCTTTACTCTGTATCTAACTCCGTGCTGGACCTGTCCTGGGAGTGTTTGATGGGTACAGTGGAGAGGGAGCTTTACTCTGTATCTAACCCCGTGCTGTACCTGTCCTGGGAGTGTTTAATGGGGACAGTGTCGAGGGATCTTTACTCTGTATCTAACCCCGTGCTGTACCTGCCCTGGGAGTGTTTGATGGGGACAGTGTAGAAGGATCTTTGCTCTGTATCTAACCCCGGGCTGTACCTGTCCTGGGAGTGTTTGATGGGGACAGTGTAGAGGGAGCTTTACTCTGTATCTAACCCCGTGCTGTACCTGTCCTGGGAATGTTTGATGGGGAGAGTGTGGATAGAGCTTTACTCTGTATCTAACCCCGTGCTGTACCTGTCCTGGGAGTGTTCGATGGCGACAGTGTCGAGGGAGCTTTACTCTGTATCTAACCCCGTGCTGTACCTGTCCTGGGAATGTTTGATGGGGAGAGTGTGGATAGAGCTTTACTCTGTATCTAACCCTGTGCTGTACCTGTCCTGCGAGTGTTTGATGGGGACAGTGTAGAGGGATCTTTACTCTGTATCTATCCCCGTGCTGTACCTGTCCAGGGAGTGTTTGATGGGGATAGTGTAGAGGGAGCTTAACTCTGTATCTAACCCCGTGCTGCACCAGTCCTGGGAGTGTTTGATGGGGACAGTGTAAAGGGAGCTTTACTCTGTATCTAAGCCCGTGCTGGAGCTGTCCTGGGAGTGTTTGATTGGGATAGTGTAGAAGGAGCTTTACTCTGTATCTAACCCCGTGCTGTACCTGTCGTGGGAGTGTTTGATGGCGACAGTGTAGAGGGAGTTTTACTCTGTATCTAACCGTGTGCTGGACCTGTCCTGGGAGTGTTTGATGGGGACAGTGTAGAGGGAGCTTAATTCTGTATCTATCCCCGTGCTGTACCTGTGCTGGGAGTGTTTGATGGGGACAGTGTAGAGGGAGCGTAACTCTGTATCTAACCCCGTGTTGTACCTGTCCTGTGAGTGTTAGATGGGGACAGTGTAGATGGAGCTTTACTCTGTATCTAACCCCGTGCTGTACCTGTCCTGGGAGTGTTTGATGTGGACAGTGTGGACGGAGCTTTACTCTGTATCTAACCCCGTGCTGTGCCTGTCCTGGGAGTGTTTGATGGGGACAGTGTAGTGTGAGTTTACTCTGTCTCTAGCCCCGTGGTGTACCTGTCCTGGGAGTGTTTGATGGGGACAGTGTAGAGGGAGCTTTACTCTGTATCTAACCCCGTGCTGTACCTGCCCTGGGAGTGTTTGATGGGGCAGTGTAGAGGGAGCTTTCCTCTGTATCTAACCCCGTGCTGTACATGTCCTGGGAGTGTTTGATGATGACAGTGTCGAGGGAGCTTTACTCTGTATCTAACCCCGTGCTGTACCTGTCCTGGGAGTGTTTGATGGGGACAGTGTCGAGGGAGCTTTACTCTGTATCTAACCCCGTGCTGTACCTGTCCTGGGAGTGTTTGATGGGGACAGTGTAGAGGGACCTTTACTCTGTGTCCAACCTCCTGCTGTACCTGTCCTGGGAGTGTTTGATGGGGACAGTGTAGAGGGAGCTTTACTCTGTATCTAACCCCGTGCTGTACCTGTCCTGGGAGTGTTTGATGGGGGCAGTGTAGAGGGAACTTTACTCTGTATCTAACCCCGTGCTGTACCTTTCCTGGGAGTGTTTGATGGGGACAGTGTAGACGGCGCTTTCCTCTGTATCTAACCCCGTGCTGTAACTGCCCTGGGAGTGTTTGATGGGGACAGTGGAGAGGGAGCTTTACTCTGTATCTAACCCAGTGCTGTACCTGTCCTGCGAGTGTTTGATGGGGGCAGTGTCGAGGGATCTTTACTCTGTATCTAACCCCGTGCTGTACCTGTCCTGGGAGTGTTTGATGGGGACAGTGTAGAGGGAGCTTTACTCTGTATCTAACCCCGTGCTGTACCTGTCCTGGGAGTGTTTGATGGGGGCAGTGTAGAGGGAACTTTACTCTGTATTTAACCCCGTGCTGTACCTGTCCTGGGAGTGTTTGATGGGGACAGTGTAGACGGCGCTTTCCTCTGTATCTAACCCCGTGCTGTACCTGTCCAGGGAGTGTTTGATGGGGACAGTGGAGAGGGAGCTTTACTCTGTATCTAACCCAGTGCTGTACCTGTCCTGGGAGTGGTTGATGGGGGCAGTGTCGAGGGATCTTTACTCTGTATCTAACCCAGTGCTGTACCTGTCCAGCGAGTGTTTGATGGGGGCAGTGTCGAGGGATCTTTACTCTGTATCTAACCCCGTGCTGTACCTGTCCTGGGAGTGTTTGATGGGGACAGTGTAGAGGGAGCTTTACTCTGTATCTAACCCCGTGCTGTGCCTGTCCTGGGAGTGTTTGATGGGGGCAGTGTAGAGGGAACTTTACTCTGTATTTAACCCCGTGCTGTACCTGTCCTGGGAGTGTTTGATGGGGACAGTGTAGACGGCGCTTTCCTCTGTATCTAACCCCGTGCTGTACCTGTCCAGGGAGTGTTTGATGGGGACAGTGGAGAGGGAGCTTTACTCTGTATCTAACCCAGTGCTGTACCTGTCCTGGGAGTGGTTGATGGGGGCAGTGTCGAGGGATCTTTACTCTGTATCTAACCCCGTGCTGTACCTGTCCTGGGAGTGTTTGATGGGGACAGTGTAGAGGGATCTTTACTCTGTATCTAACCCCATGCTGGACCTGTCCTGGGAGTGTTTAATGGGGACAGTGGAGAGGGAGCTTTACTCTGTATCTAACCCCGTGCTGTACCTGTCGTGGGAGTGTTTGATACGGACAGTGTAGAGGGAGCTTTACTCTGTATCTAACCCTGTGCTGTATCTGCCCTGGGTGTTTGATGGGGACAGTGTAGAGGGAGCTTTACTCTGTATCTAACCCCATGCTGTACCTGTCCTCGTAGTGTTGGATGGGGACAGTATAGAGGGAGCTTTACTCTGTATCTAACCCTGTGCTGTACCTGTACTGGGAGTGTTTGATGGGGACAGTATAGAGGGAGCTTTTCTCTGTATCTAACCCCATGCTGTACCAGTCCTCGTAGTGTTGGATGTGGACAGTGGAGAGGGAGCTTTACTCTGTATCTAACCCCGTGCTGTACCTGTCGTGGGAGTGTTTGATACGGACAGTGTAGAGGGAGCTTTACTCTGTATCTAACCCTGTGCTGTATCTGCCCTGGGTGTTTGATGGGGGCAGTGTCGAGGGATCTTTACTCTGTATCTAACCCCGTGCTGTACCTGTCCTGGGAGTGTTTGATGGGGACAGTGTAGAGGGAGCTTTACTCTGTATCTAACCCCGTGCTGTACCTGTCCAGGGAGTGTTTGATGGGGGCAGTGTAGAGGGAACTTTACTCTGTATTTAACCCCGTGCTGTACCTGTCCTGGGAGTGTTTGATGGGGACAGTGTAGACGGCGCTTTCCTCTGTATCTAACCCCGTGCTGTACCTGTCCAGGGAGTGTTTGATGGGGACAGTGGAGAGGGAGCTTTACTCTGTATCTAACCCAGTGCTGTACCTGTCCTGGGAGTGGTTGATGGGGGCAGTGTCGAGGGATCTTTACTCTGTATCTAACCCAGTGCTGTACCTATCCTGCGAGTGTTTGATGGGGGCAGTGTCGAGGGATCTTTACTCTGTATCTAACCCCGTGCTGTACCTGTCCTGGGAGTGTTTGATGGGGACAGTGTAGAGGGAGCTTTACTCTGTATCTAACCCCGTGCTGTACCTGTCCTGGGAGTGTTTGATGGGGGCAGTGTAGAGGGAACTTTACTCTGTATTTAACCCCGTGCTGTACCTGTCCTGGGAGTGTTTGATGGGGACAGTGTAGACGGCGCTTTCCTCTGTATCTAACCCCGTGCTGTACCTGTCCAGGGAGTGTTTGATGGGGACAGTGGAGAGGGAGCTTTACTCTGTATCTAACCCAGTGCTGTACCTGTCCTGGGAGTGGTTGATGGGGGCAGTGTCGAGGGATCTTTACTCTGTATCTAACCCCGTGCTGTACCTGTCCTGGGAGTGTTTGATGGGGACAGTGTAGAGGGATCTTTACTCTGTATCTAACCCCATGCTGGACCTGTCCTGGGAGTGTTTAATGGGGACAGTGGAGAGGGAGCTTTACTCTGTATCTAACCCCGTGCTGTACCTGTCGTGGGAGTGTTTGATACGGACAGTGTAGAGGGAGCTTTACTCTGTATCTAACCCTGTGCTGTATCTGCCCTGGGTGTTTGATGGGGACAGTGTAGAGGGAGCTTTACTCTGTATCTAACCCCATGCTGTACCTGTCCTCGTAGTGTTGGATGGGGACAGTATAGAGGGAGCTTTACTCTGTATCTAACCCTGTGCTGTACCTGTACTGGGAGTGTTTGATGGGGACAGTATAGAGGGAGCTTTTCTCTGTATCTAACCCCATGCTGTACCAGTCCTCGTAGTGTTGGATGTGGACAGTGTAGAGGGAGCTTTACTCTGTATCTAACTCCGTGCTGGACCTGTCCTGGGAGTGTTTGATGGGTACAGTGGAGAGGGAGCTTTACTCTGTATCTAACCCCGTGCTGTACCTGTCCTGGGAGTGTTTGATGGGGACAGTGTCGAGGGATCTTTACTCTGTATCTAACCCCGTGCTGTACCTGCCCTGGGAGTGTTTGATGGGGCAGTGTAGAGGGAGCTTTCCTCTGTATCTAACCCCGTGCTGTACCTGTCCTGGGAGTGTTTGATGGGGACAGTGTAGAGGGAGCTTTACTCTGTATCTAACCCCGTGCTGAACTGTCCTGGGAGTGTTTGATGGGGACAGTGTAGAGGGAGCTTTACTCTGTATATATCCCCGTGCTGTACCTGTCCTGGGAGTGTTTGATGGGGACAGTGTAGGGGGAGCTTTACTCTGTATCTAACCCCGTGCTGTACCTGTCCTGGGAGTGTTTGATGGGGACAGTGTAGGGGGAGCATTACTCTGTATCTAACCCCGTGCTGTACCTGTCCTGGGAGTGTTTGATGGGGACAGTGTAGGGGGAGCATTACTCTGTATCTAACCCCGTGCTGTACCAGTCCTTGGATTGTTTGATGCGGACAGTGTAGTGGGAGTTTACTTTGTATCTAACCCCGTGCTGTACCTGTCCTGGGAGTGTTTGATGGGGACAGTGTAGAAGGATCTTTACTCTGTATCTAACCCCGTGCTGTACCTGTCCTGGGAGTGTTTGATGGGGACAGTGTACAGGGAGCTTTACTCTGTATCTAACCCCGTGCTGTACCTGTCCTGGGAGTGTTTGATGGCGACAGTGTCGAGGGAGCTTTACTCTGTATCTAACCCCGTGCTGTACCTGTCCTGCGAGTGTTTGATGGGGACAGTGTAGAGGGATCTTTACTCTGTATCTATCCCCGTGCTGTACCTGTCCAGGGAGTGTTTGATGGGGATAGTGTAGAGGGAGCTTAACTCTGTATCTAACCCCGAGCTGCACCAGTCCTGGGAGTGTTTGATGGGGACAGTGTAAAGGGAGCTTTACTCTGTATCTAAGCCCGTGCTGTAGCTGTCCTGGGAGTGTTTGATTGGGATAGTGTAGAAGGAGCTTTACTCTGTATCTAACCCCGTGCTGTACCTGTCCTGGGAGTGTTTGATGGCGACAGTGTAGAGGGAGTTTTACTCTGTATCTAACCGTGTGCTGGACCTGTCCTGGGAGTGTTTGATGGGGACAGTGTAGAGGGAGCTTAATTCTGTATCTAACTCCGTGCTGGACCTGTCCTGGGAGTGTTTGATGGGTACAGTGGAGAGGGAGCTTTACTCTGTATCTAACCCCGTGCTGCACCTGTTCTGGGAGTGTTTGATGGGGACAGCGTCGAGGGATCTTTACTCTGTATCTAACCCCGTGCTGTACCTGCCCTGGGAGTGTTTGATGGGGCAGTGTAGAGGGAGCTTTCCTCTGTATCTAACCCCGTGCTGTACCTGTCCTGGGAGTGTTTGATGGGGACAGTGTAGAGGGAGCTTTACTCTGTATCTAACCCCGTGCTGAACTGTCCTGGGAGTGTTTGATGGGGACAGTGTAGAGGGAGCTTTACTCTGTATATATCCCCGTGCTGCACCTGTCCTGGGAGTGTTTGATGGGGACAGTGTACAGGGAGCTTTACTCTGTATCTAACCCCGTGCTGTACCTGTCCTGGGAGTGTTTGATGGCGACAGTGTCGAGGGAGCTTTACTCTGTATCTAACCCCGTGCTGTACCTGTCCTGGGAATGTTTGATGGGGAGAGTGTGGATAGAGCTTTACTCTGTATCTAACCCTGTGCTGTACCTGTCCTGCGAGTGTTTGATGGGGACAGTGTAGAGGGATCTTTACTCTGTATCTATCCCCGTGCTGTACCTGTCCAGGGAGTGTTTGATGGGGATAGTGTAGAGGGAGCTTAACTCTGTATCTAACCCCGTGCTGTACCTGTCCTGGGAGTGTTTGATGGCGACAGTGTAGAGGGAGTTTTACTCTGTATCTAACCGTGTGCTGGACCTGTCCTGGGAGTGTTTGATAGGGACAGTGTAGAGGGAGCTTAATTCTGTATCTATCCCCGTGCTGTACCTGTGCTGGGAGTGTTTGATGGGGACAGTGTAGAGGGAGCGTAACTCTGTATCTAACCCCGTGTTGTACCTGTCCTGTGAGTGTTAGATGGGGACAGTGTAGAGGGAGCTTTACTCTGTATCTAACCCCGTGCTGTACCTGTCCTGGGAGTGTTTGATGTGGACAGTGTGGACGGAGCTTTACTCTGTATCTAACCCCGTGCTGTGCCTGTCCTGGGAGTGTTTGATGGGGACAGTGTAGTGTGAGTTTACTCTGTCTCTAGCCCCGTGCTGTACCTGTCCTGGGAGTGTTTGATGGGGACAGTGTAGAGGGAGCTTTACTCTGTATCTAACCCCGTGCTTTAGCTGTCCTGGGAGTGTTTGATGGGGACAGTGGAGAGGGAGCTTTACTCTGTATCTACCCCCGTGCTGTACCTGTCCTGGGAGTGTTTGATGGGGACAGTGTCGTGGGTGTTTACTCTGCATCTAACCCAGTGCTGTACCTGTCCTGGGAGTGTTTGATGGCGACAGTGTCGAGGGAGCTTTACTCTGTATCTAACCCCGTGCTGTACCTGTCCTGGGAATGTTTGATGGGGAGAGTGTGGATAGAGCTTTACTCTGTATCTAACCCTGTGCTGTACCTGTCCTGCGAGTGTTTGATGGGGACAGTGTAGAGGGATCTTTACTCTGTATCTATCCCCGTGCTGTACCTGTCCAGGGAGTGTTTGATGGGGATAGTGTAGAGGGAGCTTAACTCTGTATCTAACCCCGTGCTGCACCAGTCCTGGGAGTGTTTGATGGGGACAGTGTAAAGGGAGCTTTACTCTGTATCTAAGCCCGTGCTGTAGCTGTCCTGGGAGTGTTTGATTGGGATAGTGTAGAAGGAGCTTTACTCTGTATCTAACCCCGTGCTGTACCTGTCCTGGGAGTGTTTGATGGCGACAGTGTAGAGGGAGTTTTACTCTGTATCTAACCGTGTGCTGGACCTGTCCTGGGAGTGTTTGATGGGGACAGTGTAGAGGGAGCTTAATTCTGTATCTATCCCCGTGCTGTACCTGTGCTGGGAGTGTTTGATGGGGACAGTGTAGAGGGAGCGTAACTCTGTATCTAACCCCGTGTTGTACCTGTCCTGTGAGTGTTAGATGGGGACAGTGTAGAGGGAGCTTTACTCTGTATCTAACCCCGTGCTGTACCTGTCCTGGGAGTGTTTGATGTGGACAGTGTGGACGGAGCTTTACTCTGTATCTAACCCCGTGCTGTGCCTGTCCTGGGAGTGTTTGATGGGGACAGTGTAGTGTGAGTTTACTCTGTCTCTAGCCCCGTGCTGTACCTGTCCTGGGAGTGTTTGATGGGGACAGTGTAGAGGGAGCTTTACTCTGTATCTAACCCCGTGCTGTACCTGCCCTGGGAGTGTTTGATGGGGCAGTGTAGAGGGAGCTTTCCTCTGTATCTAACCCCGTGCTGTACATGTCCTGGGAGTGTTTGATGGGGACAGTGTAGAGGGAGCTTTACTCTGTATCTAACCCAGTGCTGTACCTGCCCTGGGAGTGTTTAATGGGGACAGTGTAAAGGGCGCTTTACTCTGTATCTAACCCCATGCTCTACCTGTCCTGGGAGTGTTTGATGGGGACCGTGTAGAGGGAGCTTTACTCTGTATCTAACACCGTGCTGTAGCTGTCCTGGGAGTGTTTGATTGGGATAGTGTAGAAGGAGCTTTACTCTGTATCTAACCCCGTGCTGTACCTGTCCTGGGAGTGTTTGATGGCGACAGTGTAGAGGGAGTTTTACTCTGTATCTAACCGTGTGCTGTACCTGTCCTGGGAGTGTTTGATGGGGACAGTGTAGAGGGAGCTTTACTCTGTATCTAACCCCGTGCTGTACCTGTCCTGGGAGTGTTTGATGGGGACAGTGTAGACAGAGCTTGACTCTGTATCTAACCCCGTGCTGTGCCTGTTCTGGGAGTGTTTGATGGGGACAGATTGGTGGGAGCTTTACTCTGTATCTAACCCCGTGCTGTGCCTGTCCTGGGATTGTTTGATGGGGACAGTGTAGACGGAGCTTTACTCTGTATCTAACCCCGTGCTGTGCCTGTCCTGGGAGTGTTTGATGGGGACAGTGTAGAGGGAGCTTTACTCTGTATCTAACCCCGTGCTGTGCCTGTCCTGGGATTGTTTGATGGGGACAGTGTAGACGGAGCTTTACTCTGTATCTAACCCCATGCTGTACCTGTCCTGGGAGTGTTTGATGGCGACAGTGTCGAGGGAGTTTTACTCTGTATCTAACCCTGTGCTGTACACCTGTGCTGTGAGTGTTTGATGGGGACAGTGTAGAGGGAGCTTTACTCTGCATCTAACCCCATGCTGTACTTGTCCAGGGAGTGTTTGATGGGGACAGTGTAGACGGAGCTTTACTCTGTATCTAACCCCGTGCTGTACCTGTCCTGGTAGTGTTTGATGGGGACAGTGTAGAGGGAGCTTTACGCTGTATCTAACCCCGTGCTGTACCTGTCCTGGGAGTGTTTGATGGGGACAGTGTAGAGGGAGCTTTACTCTGTATCTAACCCCGTGCTGTGCCTGTCCTGGGATTGTTTGATGGGGACAGTGTAGACGGAGCTTTACTCTGTATCTAACCCTGTGCTGTACCTGTCCTGGGAGTGTTTGATGGGGACAGTGTAGAGGGAGCTTTACTCTGTATCTGACCCCGTGCTGTGCCAGTCCTGGGAGTGTTCGGTGGGGACAGTGTAGAGGGAGCTTTACTCTGTATCTAACACCGTGCTGTACCTGTCCTCGGAGTGTTTGATGGGGACAGTGTAGAGGGAGCTTTATTCTGTATCTAACCTCGTGCTGTACCTGTCCTGGGAGTGTTTGATGGGGACAGTGTAGAGGGAGCTTTACTCTGTATCTAACCCCGTGCTGGACCTGTCCTGGGAGTGTTTGATGGGGACAGTGTAGAGGGAGCTTTACTCTGTATCTAACCCCGTGCTGTACCTGTCCTGGGAGTGTTTGATGGGGACAGTGTAGAGGGAGCTTTGCTCTGTATCTAACCCCGTGCTGTACCTGTCCTGGGAGTGGTTGATGGGGACAGTGTAGAGAGAGCTTCACTCTGTATCCAACCTCGTGCTGTACCTGTCCTGGGAGTATTTGACAGGGACAGTGTAGACGGAGCTTTCCTCTGTATCTATCCCCGTGCTGTACCTGTCCTGGGAGTATTTGATGGGGACAGTGTAGAGGGAGCTTTACTCTGTATCTAACCCCATGCTGTACCTGTCCTGGGAGTATTTGATGGGGACAGTGTAGAGAGAGTTTTACTCTGTATCTAACCCTGTGCTGTACACCTGTGCTGTGAGTGTTTGATGGGGACAGCGTAGAGGGAGCTTTACTCTGTATCTAACCCCATGCTGTACCTGTCCTGGGAGTGTTTGATGGGGACAGTGTAGAGGGAGCTTTACTCTGTATCTAACCCCGTGCTGTGCCTGTCCTGGGATTGTTTGATGCGGACAGTGTAGTGGGAGTTTTCTTTGTATCTAACCCCGTGCTGTACCTGTCCTGGGAGTGTTTGATGGGGACAGTGTAGAAGGATCTTTACTCTGTATCTAACCCCGTGCTGTACCTGTCCTGGAAGTGTTTGATGGCGACAGTGTCGAGGGAGATTTACTCTGTATCTAACCCCGTGCTGTACCTGTCCTGGGAATGTTTGATGGGGACAGTGTGGATAGAGCTTTACTCTGTATCTCACCCTGTGCTGTACCTGTCCTGCGAGTGTTTGATGGGGACAGTGTAGAGGGAGCTTTACTCTGTATCTATGCCCGTGCTGTACCTGTCCAGGGAGTGTTTGATGGGGACAGTGTAGAGGGAGCTTAACTCTGTATCTAACCCCGTGCTGCACCAGTCCTGGGAGTGTTTGATGGGGACAGTGTAAAGGGAGCTTTACTCTGTATCTAACCCCGTGCTGTACCTGCCCTGGGAGTGTTTGATGGGGCAGTGTAGAGGGAGCTTTACTCTGTATCTAACCCAGTGCTGTACCTGCCCTGGGAGTGTTTAATGGGGACAGTGTAAAGGGCGCTTTACTCTGTATCTAACCCCATGCTCTACCTGTCCTGGGAGTGTTTGATGGGGACCGTGTAGAGGGAGCTTTACTCTGTATCTAACACCGTGCTGTACCTGTCCTGGGAGTGTTTGATGCGGACAGTGTAGACGGAGCTTTAATCTGTGTCTAACCCCGTGCTGTACCTGTCATGGGAGTGTTTGATGGGGACAGTGTAGACGGAGCTTTAATCTGTGTCTAACCCCGTGCTGTACCTGTCCTGGGAGTGTTTGATGATGACAGTGTCGAGGGAGCTTTACTCTGTATCTAACCCCGTGCTGTGCCTGTCCTGGGAGTGTTTGATGGGACAGTGTGCAGGAACTGTACTATGTATCTAACCCCGTGCTGTACCTGTCCTGGGAGTGTTTGATGGGGACAGTGTAGAGGGAGCTTTACTCTGTATCTAACCCCGTGCTGTACCTGTCCTGGGAGCGTTTGATGGGGGCAGTGTAGAGGGAACTTTACTCTGTATCTAACCCCGTGCTGTACCTTTCCTGGGAGTGTTTGATGGGGACAGTGTAGACGGCGCTTTCCTCTGTATCTAACCCCGTGCTGTACCTGTCCTGGGAGTGTTTGATGGGGACAGTGGAGAGGGAGCTTTACTCTGTATCTAACCCAGTGCTGTACCTGTCCTGGGAGTGGTTGATGGGGACAGTGTGGAGGGAGCTTTACTCTGTGTCTAACCCCGTGCTGTAACTGCCCTGGGAGTGTTTGATGATGACAGTGTCGAGGGAGCTTTACTCTGTATCTAACCCCGTGCTGTACCTGTCCTGCGAGTGTTTGATGGGGGCAGTGTCGAGGGATCTTTACTCTGTATCTAACCCCGTGCTGTACCTGTCCTGGGAATGTTTGATGGGGACAGTGTAGAGGGATCTTTACTCTGTATCTAACCCCATGCTGGACCTGTCCTGGGAGTGTTTGATGGGGGCAGTGTAGAGGGAGCTTTACTCTGTATCTAACCCCATGCTGGACCTGTCCTGGGAGTGTTTAATGGGGACAGTGGAGAGGGAGCTTTACTCTGTATCTAACCCCGTGCTGTACCTGTCGTGGGAGTGTTTGATACGGACAGTGTAGAGGGAGCTTTTCTCTGTTTCTAACCCCATGCTGTACCTGTCCTCGTAGTGTTGGATGGGGACAGTATAGAGGGAGCTTTACTCTGTATCTAACCCCATGCTGTACCTGTCCTCGTAGTGTTGGATGTGGACAGTGTAGAGGGAGCTTTACTCTGTATCTAACTCCGTGCTGGACCTGTCCTGGGAGTGTTTGATGGGTACAGTGGAGAGGGAGCTTTACTCTGTATCTAACCCCGTGCTGTACCTGTCCTGGGAGTGTTTAATGGGGACAGTGTCGAGGGATCTTTACTCTGTATCTAACCCCGTGCTGTACCTGCCCTGGGAGTGTTTGATGGGGACAGTGTAGAAGGATCTTTGCTCTGTATCTAACCCCGTGCTGTACCTGTCCTGGGAGTGTTTGATGGGGACAGTGTAGAGGGAGCTTTACTCTGTATCTAACCCCGTGCTGTACCTGTCCTGGGAATGTTTGATGGGGAGAGTGTGGATAGAGCTTTACTCTGTATCTAACCCCGTGCTGTACCTGTCCTGGGAGTGTTCGATGGCGACAGTGTCGAGGGAGCTTTACTCTGTATCTAACCCCGTGCTGTACCTGTCCTGGGAATGTTTGATGGGGAGAGTGTGGATAGAGCTTTACTCTGTATCTAACCCTGTGCTGTACCTGTCCTGCGAGTGTTTGATGGGGACAGTGTAGAGGGATCTTTACTCTGTATCTATCCCCGTGCTGTACCTGTCCAGGGAGTGTTTGATGGGGATAGTGTAGAGGGAGCTTAACTCTGTATCTAACCCCGTGCTGCACCAGTCCTGGGAGTGTTTGATGGGGACAGTGTAAAGGGAGCTTTACTCTGTATCTAAGCCCGTGCTGGAGCTGTCCTGGGAGTGTTTGATTGGGATAGTGTAGAAGGAGCTTTACTCTGTATCTAACCCCGTGCTGTACCTGTCGTGGGAGTGTTTGATGGCGACAGTGTAGAGGGAGTTTTACTCTGTATCTAACCGTGTGCTGGACCTGTCCTGGGAGTGTTTGATGGGGACAGTGTAGAGGGAGCTTAATTCTGTATCTATCCCCGTGCTGTACCTGTGCTGGGAGTGTTTGATGGGGACAGTGTAGAGGGAGCGTAACTCTGTATCTAACCCCGTGTTGTACCTGTCCTGTGAGTGTTAGATGGGGACAGTGTAGATGGAGCTTTACTCTGTATCTAACCCCGTGCTGTACCTGTCCTGGGAGTGTTTGATGTGGACAGTGTGGACGGAGCTTTACTCTGTATCTAACCCCGTGCTGTGCCTGTCCTGGGAGTGTTTGATGGGGCAGTGTAGAGGGAGCTTTCCTCTGTATCTAACCCCGTGCTGTACCTGCCCTGGGAGTGTTTGATGGGGCAGTGTAGAGGGAGCTTTCCTCTGTATCTAACCCCGTGCTGTACATGTCCTGGGAGTGTTTGATGATGACAGTGTCGAGGGAGCTTTACTCTGTATCTAACCCCGTGCTGTACCTGTCCTGGGAGTGTTTGATGGGGACAGTGTCGAGGGAGCTTTACTCTGTATCTAACCCCGTGCTGTACCTGTCCTGGGAGTGTTTGATGGGGACAGTGTAGAGGGACCTTTACTCTGTATCCAACCTCCTGCTGTACCTGTCCTGGGAGTGTTTGATGGGGACAGTGTAGAGGGAGCTTTACTCTGTATCTAACCCCGTGCTGTACCTGTCCTGGGAGTGTTTGATGGGGGCAGTGTAGAGGGAACTTTACTCTGTATCTAACCCCGTGCTGTACCTTTCCTGGGAGTGTTTGATGGGGACAGTGTAGACGGCGCTTTCCTCTGTATCTAACCCCGTGCTGTAACTGCCCTGGGAGTGTTTGATGGGGACAGTGGAGAGGGAGCTTTACTCTGTATCTAACCCAGTGCTGTACCTGTCCTGCGAGTGTTTGATGGGGGCAGTGTCGAGGGATCTTTACTCTGTATCTAACCCCGTGCTGTACCTGTCCTGGGAGTGTTTGATGGGGACAGTGTAGAGGGAGCTTTACTCTGTATCTAACCCCGTGCTGTACCTGTCCTGGGAGTGTTTGATGGGGGCAGTGTAGAGGGAACTTTACTCTGTATTTAACCCCGTGCTGTACCTGTCCTGGGAGTGTTTGATGGGGACAGTGTAGACGGCGCTTTCCTCTGTATCTAACCCCGTGCTGTACCTGTCCAGGGAGTGTTTGATGGGGACAGTGGAGAGGGAGCTTTACTCTGTATCTAACCCAGTGCTGTACCTGTCCTGGGAGTGGTTGATGGGGGCAGTGTCGAGGGATCTTTACTCTGTATCTAACCCAGTGCTGTACCTGTCCTGCGAGTGTTTGATGGGGGCAGTGTCGAGGGATCTTTACTCTGTATCTAACCCCGTGCTGTACCTGTCCTGGGAGTGTTTGATGGGGACAGTGTAGAGGGAGCTTTACTCTGTATCTAACCCCGTGCTGTACCTGTCCTGGGAGTGTTTGATGGGGGCAGTGTAGAGGGAACTTTACTCTGTATTTAACCCCGTGCTGTACCTGTCCTGGGAGTGTTTGATGGGGACAGTGTAGACGGCGCTTTCCTCTGTATCTAACCCCGTGCTGTACCTGTCCAGGGAGTGTTTGATGGGGACAGTGGAGAGGGAGCTTTACTCTGTATCTAACCCAGTGCTGTACCTGTCCTGGGAGTGGTTGATGGGGGCAGTGTCGAGGGATCTTTACTCTGTATCTAACCCCGTGCTGTACCTGTCCTGGGAGTGTTTGATGGGGACAGTGTAGAGGGATCTTTACTCTGTATCTAACCCCATGCTGGACCTGTCCTGGGAGTGTTTAATGGGGACAGTGGAGAGGGAGCTTTACTCTGTATCTAACCCCGTGCTGTACCTGTCGTGGGAGTGTTTGATACGGACAGTGTAGAGGGAGCTTTACTCTGTATCTAACCCTGTGCTGTATCTGCCCTGGGTGTTTGATGGGGACAGTGTAGAGGGAGCTTTACTCTGTATCTAACCCCATGCTGTACCTGTCCTCGTAGTGTTGGATGGGGACAGTATAGAGGGAGCTTTACTCTGTATCTAACCCTGTGCTGTACCTGTACTGGGAGTGTTTGATGGGGACAGTATAGAGGGAGCTTTTCTCTGTATCTAACCCCATGCTGTACCAGTCCTCGTAGTGTTGGATGTGGACAGTGGAGAGGGAGCTTTACTCTGTATCTAACCCCGTGCTGTACCTGTCGTGGGAGTGTTTGATACGGACAGTGTAGAGGGAGCTTTACTCTGTATCTAACCCTGTGCTGTATCTGCCCTGGGTGTTTGATGGGGGCAGTGTCGAGGGATCTTTACTCTGTATCTAACCCCGTGCTGTACCTGTCCTGGGAGTGTTTGATGGGGACAGTGTAGAGGGAGCTTTACTCTGTATCTAACCCCGTGCTGTACCTGTCCAGGGAGTGTTTGATGGGGGCAGTGTAGAGGGAACTTTACTCTGTATTTAACCCCGTGCTGTACCTGTCCTGGGAGTGTTTGATGGGGACAGTGTAGACGGCGCTTTCCTCTGTATCTAACCCCGTGCTGTACCTGTCCAGGGAGTGTTTGATGGGGACAGTGGAGAGGGAGCTTTACTCTGTATCTAACCCAGTGCTGTACCTGTCCTGGGAGTGGTTGATGGGGGCAGTGTCGAGGGATCTTTACTCTGTATCTAACCCAGTGCTGTACCTGTCCTGCGAGTGTTTGATGGGGGCAGTGTCGAGGGATCTTTACTCTGTATCTAACCCCGTGCTGTACCTGTCCTGGGAGTGTTTGATGGGGACAGTGTAGAGGGAGCTTTACTCTGTATCTAACCCCGTGCTGTACCTGTCCTGGGAGTGTTTGATGGGGGCAGTGTAGAGGGAACTTTACTCTGTATTTAACCCCGTGCTGTACCTGTCCTGGGAGTGTTTGATGGGGACAGTGTAGACGGCGCTTTCCTCTGTATCTAACCCCGTGCTGTACCTGTCCAGGGAGTGTTTGATGGGGACAGTGGAGAGGGAGCTTTACTCTGTATCTAACCCAGTGCTGTACCTGTCCTGGGAGTGGTTGATGGGGGCAGTGTCGAGGGATCTTTACTCTGTATCTAACCCCGTGCTGTACCTGTCCTGGGAGTGTTTGATGGGGACAGTGTAGAGGGATCTTTACTCTGTATCTAACCCCATGCTGGACCTGTCCTGGGAGTGTTTAATGGGGACAGTGGAGAGGGAGCTTTACTCTGTATCTAACCCCGTGCTGTACCTGTCGTGGGAGTGTTTGATACGGACAGTGTAGAGGGAGCTTTACTCTGTATCTAACCCTGTGCTGTATCTGCCCTGGGTGTTTGATGGGAACAGTGTAGAGGGAGCTTTACTCTGTATCTAACCCCATGCTGTACCTGTCCTCGTAGTGTTGGATGGGGACAGTATAGAGGGAGCTTTACTCTGTATCTAACCCTGTGCTGTACCTGTACTGGGAGTGTTTGATGGGGACAGTATAGAGGGAGCTTTTCTCTGTATCTAACCCCATGCTGTACCAGTCCTCGTAGTGTTGGATGTGGACAGTGTAGAGGGAGCTTTACTCTGTATCTAACTCCGTGCTGGACCTGTCCTGGGAGTGTTTGATGGGTACAGTGGAGAGGGAGCTTTACTCTGTATCTAACCCCGTGCTGTACCTGCCCTGGGAGTGTTTGATGGGGCAGTGTAGAGGGAGCTTTCCTCTGTATCTAACCCCGTGCTGTACCTGTCCTGGGAGTGTTTGATGGGGACAGTGTAGAGGGAGCTTTACTCTGTATCTAACCCCGTGCTGAACTGTCCTGGGAGTGTTTGATGGGGACAGTGTAGAGGGAGCTTTACTCTGTATATATCCCCGTGCTGTACCTGTCCTGGGAGTGTTTGATGGGGACAGTGTAGGGGGAGCTTTACTCTGTATCTAACCCCGTGCTGTACCTGTCCTGGGAGTGTTTGATGGGGACAGTGTAGGGGGAGCATTACTCTGTATCTAACCCCGTGCTGTACCTGTCCTGGGAGTGTTTGATGGGGACAGTGTAGGGGGAGCATTACTCTGTATCTAACCCCGTGCTGTACCAGTCCTTGGATTGTTTGATGCGGACAGTGTAGTGGGAGTTTACTTTGTATCTAACCCCGTGCTGTACCTGTCCTGGGAGTGTTTGATGGGGACAGTGTAGAAGGATCTTTACTCTGTATCTAACCCCGTGCTGTACCTGTCCTGGGAGTGTTTGATGGGGACAGTGTACAGGGAGCTTTACTCTGTATCTAACCCCGTGCTGTACCTGTCCTGGGAGTGTTTGATGGCGACAGTGTCGAGGGAGCTTTACTCTGTATCTAACCCCGTGCTGTACCTGTCCTGCGAGTGTTTGATGGGGACAGTGTAGAGGGATCTTTACTCTGTATCTATCCCCGTGCTGTACCTGTCCAGGGAGTGTTTGATGGGGATAGTGTAGAGGGAGCTTAACTCTGTATCTAACCCCGAGCTGCACCAGTCCTGGGAGTGTTTGATGGGGACAGTGTAAAGGGAGCTTTACTCTGTATCTAAGCCCGTGCTGTAGCTGTCCTGGGAGTGTTTGATTGGGATAGTGTAGAAGGAGCTTTACTCTGTATCTAACCCCGTGCTGTACCTGTCCTGGGAGTGTTTGATGGCGACAGTGTAGAGGGAGTTTTACTCTGTATCTAACCGTGTGCTGGACCTGTCCTGGGAGTGTTTGATGGGGACAGTGTAGAGGGAGCTTAATTCTGTATCTAACTCCGTGCTGGACCTGTCCTGGGAGTGTTTGATGGGTACAGTGGAGAGGGAGCTTTACTCTGTATCTAACCCCGTGCTGCACCTGTTCTGGGAGTGTTTGATGGGGACAGCGTCGAGGGATCTTTACTCTGTATCTAACCCCGTGCTGTACCTGCCCTGGGAGTGTTTGATGGGGCAGTGTAGAGGGAGCTTTCCTCTGTATCTAACCCCGTGCTGTACCTGGCCTGGGAGTGTTTGATGGGGACAGTGTAGAGGGAGCTTTACTCTGTATCTAACCCCGTGCTGAACTGTCCTGGGAGTGTTTGATGGGGACAGTGTAGAGGGAGCTTTACTCTGTATATATCCCCGTGCTGCACCTGTCCTGGGAGTGTTTGATGGGGACAGTGTACAGGGAGCTTTACTCTGTATCTAACCCCGTGCTGTGCCTGTCCTTGGATTGTTTGATGCGGACAGTGTAGTGGGAGTTTACGTTGTATCTAACCCCGTGCTGTACCTGTCCTGGGAGTGTTTGATGGGGACAGTGTAGAAGGATCTTTACTCTGTATCTAACCCCGTGCTGTACCTGTCCTGGGAGTGTTTGATGGGGACAGTGTACAGGGAGCTTTACTCTGTATCTAACCCCGTGCTGTACCTGTCCTGGGAGTGTTTGATGGCGACAGTGTCGAGGGAGCTTTACTCTGTATCTAACCCCGTGCTGTACCTGTCCTGGGAATGTTTGATGGGGAGAGTGTGGATAGAGCTTTACTCTGTATCTAACCCTGTGCTGTACCTGTCCTGCGAGTGTTTGATGGGGACAGTGTAGAGGGATCTTTACTCTGTATCTATCCCCGTGCTGTACCTGTCCAGGGAGTGTTTGATGGGGATAGTGTAGAGGGAGCTTAACTCTGTATCTAACCCCGTGCTGTACCTGTCCTGGGAGTGTTTGATGGCGACAGTGTAGAGGGAGTTTTACTCTGTATCTAACCGTGTGCTGGACCTGTCCTGGGAGTGTTTGATAGGGACAGTGTAGAGGGAGCTTAATTCTGTATCTATCCCCGTGCTGTACCTGTGCTGGGAGTGTTTGATGGGGACAGTGTAGAGGGAGCGTAACTCTGTATCTAACCCCGTGTTGTACCTGTCCTGTGAGTGTTAGATGGGGACAGTGTAGAGGGAGCTTTACTCTGTATCTAACCCCGTGCTGTACCTGTCCTGGGAGTGTTTGATGTGGACAGTGTGGACGGAGCTTTACTCTGTATCTAACCCCGTGCTGTGCCTGTCCTGGGAGTGTTTGATGGGGACAGTGTAGTGTGAGTTTACTCTGTCTCTAGCCCCGTGCTGTACCTGTCCTGGGAGTGTTTGATGGGGACAGTGTAGAGGGAGCTTTACTCTGTATCTAACCCCGTGCTTTAGCTGTCCTGGGAGTGTTTGATGGGGACAGTGGAGAGGGAGCTTTACTCTGTATCTACCCCCGTGCTGTACCTGTCCTGGGAGTGTTTGATGGGGACAGTGTCGTGGGTGTTTACTCTGCATCTAACCCAGTGCTGTACCTGTCCTGGGAGTGTTTGATGGCGACAGTGTCGAGGGAGCTTTACTCTGTATCTAACCCCGTGCTGTACCTGTCCTGGGAATGTTTGATGGGGAGAGTGTGGATAGAGCTTTACTCTGTATCTAACCCTGTGCTGTACCTGTCCTGCGAGTGTTTGATGGGGACAGTGTAGAGGGATCTTTACTCTGTATCTATCCCCGTGCTGTACCTGTCCAGGGAGTGTTTGATGGGGATAGTGTAGAGGGAGCTTAACTCTGTATCTAACCCCGTGCTGCACCAGTCCTGGGAGTGTTTGATGGGGACAGTGTAAAGGGAGCTTTACTCTGTATCTAAGCCCGTGCTGTAGCTGTCCTGGGAGTGTTTGATTGGGATAGTGTAGAAGGAGCTTTACTCTGTATCTAACCCCGTGCTGTACCTGTCCTGGGAGTGTTTGATGGCGACAGTGTAGAGGGAGTTTTACTCTGTATCTAACCGTGTGCTGGACCTGTCCTGGGAGTGTTTGATGGGGACAGTGTAGAGGGAGCTTAATTCTGTATCTATCCCCGTGCTGTACCTGTGCTGGGAGTGTTTGATGGGGACAGTGTAGAGGGAGCGTAACTCTGTATCTAACCCCGTGTTGTACCTGTCCTGTGAGTGTTAGATGGGGACAGTGTAGAGGGAGCTTTACTCTGTATCTAACCCCGTGCTGTACCTGTCCTGGGAGTGTTTGATGTGGACAGTGTGGACGGAGCTTTACTCTGTATCTAACCCCGTGCTGTGCCTGTCCTGGGAGTGTTTGATGGGGACAGTGTAGTGTGAGTTTACTCTGTCTCTAGCCCCGTGCTGTACCTGTCCTGGGAGTGTTTGATGGGGACAGTGTAGAGGGAGCTTTACTCTGTATCTAACCCCGTGCTGTACCTGCCCTGGGAGTGTTTGATGGGGCAGTGTAGAGGGAGCTTTCCTCTGTATCTAACCCCGTGCTGTACATGTCCTGGGAGTGTTTGATGATGACAGTGTGGACGGAGCTTTACTCTGTATCTAACCCCGTGCTGTGCCTGTCCTGGGAGTGTTTGATGGGGACAGTGTAGTGTGAGTTTACTCTGTCTCTAGCCCCGTGGTGTACCTGTCCTGGGAGTGTTTGATGGGGACAGTGTAGAGGGAGCTTTACTCTGTATCTAACCCCGTGCTGTACCTGCCCTGGGAGTGTTTGATGGGGCAGTGTAGAGGGAGCTTTCCTCTGTATCTAACCCCGTGCTGTACATGTCCTGGGAGTGTTTGATGATGACAGTGTCGAGGGAGCTTTACTCTGTATCTAACCCCGTGCTGTACCTGTCCTGGGAGTGTTTGATGGGGACAGTGTCGAGGGAGCTTTACTCTGTATCTAACCCCGTGCTGTACCTGTCCTGGGAGTGTTTGATGGGGACAGTGTAGAGGGACCTTTACTCTGTATCCAACCTCCTGCTGTACCTGTCCTGGGAGTGTTTGATGGGGACAGTGTAGAGGGAGCTTTACTCTGTATCTAACCCCGTGCTGTACCTGTCCTGGGAGTGTTTGATGGGGGCAGTGTAGAGGGAACTTTACTCTGTATCTAACCCCGTGCTGTACCTTTCCTGGGAGTGTTTGATGGGGACAGTGTAGACGGCGCTTTCCTCTGTATCTAACCCCGTGCTGTAACTGCCCTGGGAGTGTTTGATGGGGACAGTGGAGAGGGAGCTTTACTCTGTATCTAACCCAGTGCTGTACCTGTCCTGCGAGTGTTTGATGGGGGCAGTGTCGAGGGATCTTTACTCTGTATCTAACCCCGTGCTGTACCTGTCCTGGGAGTGTTTGATGGGGACAGTGTAGAGGGAGCTTTACTCTGTATCTAACCCCGTGCTGTACCTGTCCTGGGAGTGTTTGATGGGGGCAGTGTAGAGGGAACTTTACTCTGTATTTAACCCCGTGCTGTACCTGTCCTGGGAGTGTTTGATGGGGACAGTGTAGACGGCGCTTTCCTCTGTATCTAACCCCGTGCTGTACCTGTCCAGGGAGTGTTTGATGGGGACAGTGGAGAGGGAGCTTTACTCTGTATCTAACCCAGTGCTGTACCTGTCCTGGGAGTGGTTGATGGGGGCAGTGTCGAGGGATCTTTACTCTGTATCTAACCCAGTGCTGTACCTGTCCTGCGAGTGTTTGATGGGGGCAGTGTCGAGGGATCTTTACTCTGTATCTAACCCCGTGCTGTACCTGTCCTGGGAGTGTTTGATGGGGACAGTGTAGAGGGAGCTTTACTCTGTATCTAACCCCGTGCTGTACCTGTCCTGGGAGTGTTTGATGGGGGCAGTGTAGAGGGAACTTTACTCTGTATTTAACCCCGTGCTGTACCTGTCCTGGGAGTGTTTGATGGGGACAGTGTAGACGGCGCTTTCCTCTGTATCTAACCCCGTGCTGTACCTGTCCAGGGAGTGTTTGATGGGGACAGTGGAGAGGGAGCTTTACTCTGTATCTAACCCAGTGCTGTACCTGTCCTGGGAGTGGTTGATGGGGGCAGTGTCGAGGGATCTTTACTCTGTATCTAACCCCGTGCTGTACCTGTCCTGGGAGTGTTTGATGGGGACAGTGTAGAGGGATCTTTACTCTGTATCTAACCCCATGCTGGACCTGTCCTGGGAGTGTTTAATGGGGACAGTGGAGAGGGAGCTTTACTCTGTATCTAACCCCGTGCTGTACCTGTCGTGGGAGTGTTTGATACGGACAGTGTAGAGGGAGCTTTACTCTGTATCTAACCCTGTGCTGTATCTGCCCTGGGTGTTTGATGGGGACAGTGTAGAGGGAGCTTTACTCTGTATCTAACCCCATGCTGTACCTGTCCTCGTAGTGTTGGATGGGGACAGTATAGAGGGAGCTTTACTCTGTATCTAACCCTGTGCTGTACCTGTACTGGGAGTGTTTGATGGGGACAGTATAGAGGGAGCTTTTCTCTGTATCTAACCCCATGCTGTACCAGTCCTCGTAGTGTTGGATGTGGACAGTGGAGAGGGAGCTTTACTCTGTATCTAACCCCGTGCTGTACCTGTCGTGGGAGTGTTTGATACGGACAGTGTAGAGGGAGCTTTACTCTGTATCTAACCCTGTGCTGTATCTGCCCTGGGTGTTTGATGGGGGCAGTGTCGAGGGATCTTTACTCTGTATCTAACCCCGTGCTGTACCTGTCCTGGGAGTGTTTGATGGGGACAGTGTAGAGGGAGCTTTACTCTGTATCTAACCCCGTGCTGTACCTGTCCAGGGAGTGTTTGATGGGGGCAGTGTAGAGGGAACTTTACTCTGTATTTAACCCCGTGCTGTACCTGTCCTGGGAGTGTTTGATGGGGACAGTGTAGACGGCGCTTTCCTCTGTATCTAACCCCGTGCTGTACCTGTCCAGGGAGTGTTTGATGGGGACAGTGGAGAGGGAGCTTTACTCTGTATCTAACCCAGTGCTGTACCTGTCCTGGGAGTGGTTGATGGGGGCAGTGTCGAGGGATCTTTACTCTGTATCTAACCCAGTGCTGTACCTGTCCTGCGAGTGTTTGATGGGGGCAGTGTCGAGGGATCTTTACTCTGTATCTAACCCCGTGCTGTACCTGTCCTGGGAGTGTTTGATGGGGACAGTGTAGAGGGAGCTTTACTCTGTATCTAACCCCGTGCTGTACCTGTCCTGGGAGTGTTTGATGGGGGCAGTGTAGAGGGAACTTTACTCTGTATTTAACCCCGTGCTGTACCTGTCCTGGGAGTGTTTGATGGGGACAGTGTAGACGGCGCTTTCCTCTGTATCTAACCCCGTGCTGTACCTGTCCAGGGAGTGTTTGATGGGGACAGTGGAGAGGGAGCTTTACTCTGTATCTAACCCAGTGCTGTACCTGTCCTGGGAGTGGTTGATGGGGGCAGTGTCGAGGGATCTTTACTCTGTATCTAACCCCGTGCTGTACCTGTCCTGGGAGTGTTTGATGGGGACAGTGTAGAGGGATCTTTACTCTGTATCTAACCCCATGCTGGACCTGTCCTGGGAGTGTTTAATGGGGACAGTGGAGAGGGAGCTTTACTCTGTATCTAACCCCGTGCTGTACCTGTCGTGGGAGTGTTTGATACGGACAGTGTAGAGGGAGCTTTACTCTGTATCTAACCCTGTGCTGTATCTGCCCTGGGTGTTTGATGGGAACAGTGTAGAGGGAGCTTTACTCTGTATCTAACCCCATGCTGTACCTGTCCTCGTAGTGTTGGATGGGGACAGTATAGAGGGAGCTTTACTCTGTATCTAACCCTGTGCTGTACCTGTACTGGGAGTGTTTGATGGGGACAGTATAGAGGGAGCTTTTCTCTGTATCTAACCCCATGCTGTACCAGTCCTCGTAGTGTTGGATGTGGACAGTGTAGAGGGAGCTTTACTCTGTATCTAACTCCGTGCTGGACCTGTCCTGGGAGTGTTTGATGGGTACAGTGGAGAGGGAGCTTTACTCTGTATCTAACCCCGTGCTGTACCTGCCCTGGGAGTGTTTGATGGGGCAGTGTAGAGGGAGCTTTCCTCTGTATCTAACCCCGTGCTGTACCTGTCCTGGGAGTGTTTGATGGGGACAGTGTAGAGGGAGCTTTACTCTGTATCTAACCCCGTGCTGAACTGTCCTGGGAGTGTTTGATGGGGACAGTGTAGAGGGAGCTTTACTCTGTATATATCCCCGTGCTGTACCTGTCCTGGGAGTGTTTGATGGGGACAGTGTAGGGGGAGCTTTACTCTGTATCTAACCCCGTGCTGTACCTGTCCTGGGAGTGTTTGATGGGGACAGTGTAGGGGGAGCATTACTCTGTATCTAACCCCGTGCTGTACCTGTCCTGGGAGTGTTTGATGGGGACAGTGTAGGGGGAGCATTACTCTGTATCTAACCCCGTGCTGTACCAGTCCTTGGATTGTTTGATGCGGACAGTGTAGTGGGAGTTTACTTTGTATCTAACCCCGTGCTGTACCTGTCCTGGGAGTGTTTGATGGGGACAGTGTAGAAGGATCTTTACTCTGTATCTAACCCCGTGCTGTACCTGTCCTGGGAGTGTTTGATGGGGACAGTGTACAGGGAGCTTTACTCTGTATCTAACCCCGTGCTGTACCTGTCCTGGGAGTGTTTGATGGCGACAGTGTCGAGGGAGCTTTACTCTGTATCTAACCCCGTGCTGTACCTGTCCTGCGAGTGTTTGATGGGGACAGTGTAGAGGGATCTTTACTCTGTATCTATCCCCGTGCTGTACCTGTCCAGGGAGTGTTTGATGGGGATAGTGTAGAGGGAGCTTAACTCTGTATCTAACCCCGAGCTGCACCAGTCCTGGGAGTGTTTGATGGGGACAGTGTAAAGGGAGCTTTACTCTGTATCTAAGCCCGTGCTGTAGCTGTCCTGGGAGTGTTTGATTGGGATAGTGTAGAAGGAGCTTTACTCTGTATCTAACCCCGTGCTGTACCTGTCCTGGGAGTGTTTGATGGCGACAGTGTAGAGGGAGTTTTACTCTGTATCTAACCGTGTGCTGGACCTGTCCTGGGAGTGTTTGATGGGGACAGTGTAGAGGGAGCTTAATTCTGTATCTAACTCCGTGCTGGACCTGTCCTGGGAGTGTTTGATGGGTACAGTGGAGAGGGAGCTTTACTCTGTATCTAACCCCGTGCTGCACCTGTTCTGGGAGTGTTTGATGGGGACAGCGTCGAGGGATCTTTACTCTGTATCTAACCCCGTGCTGTACCTGCCCTGGGAGTGTTTGATGGGGCAGTGTAGAGGGAGCTTTCCTCTGTATCTAACCCCGTGCTGTACCTGTCCTGGGAGTGTTTGATGGGGACAGTGTAGAGGGAGCTTTACTCTGTATCTAACCCCGTGCTGAACTGTCCTGGGAGTGTTTGATGGGGACAGTGTAGAGGGAGCTTTACTCTGTATATATCCCCGTGCTGCACCTGTCCTGGGAGTGTTTGATGGGGACAGTGTACAGGGAGCTTTACTCTGTATCTAACCCCGTGCTGTGCCTGTCCTTGGATTGTTTGATGCGGACAGTGTAGTGGGAGTTTACGTTGTATCTAACCCCGTGCTGTACCTGTCCTGGGAGTGTTTGATGGGGACAGTGTAGAAGGATCTTTACTCTGTATCTAACCCCGTGCTGTACCTGTCCTGGGAGTGTTTGATGGGGACAGTGTACAGGGAGCTTTACTCTGTATCTAACCCCGTGCTGTACCTGTCCTGGGAGTGTTTGATGGCGACAGTGTCGAGGGAGCTTTACTCTGTATCTAACCCCGTGCTGTACCTGTCCTGGGAATGTTTGATGGGGAGAGTGTGGATAGAGCTTTACTCTGTATCTAACCCTGTGCTGTACCTGTCCTGCGAGTGTTTGATGGGGACAGTGTAGAGGGATCTTTACTCTGTATCTATCCCCGTGCTGTACCTGTCCAGGGAGTGTTTGATGGGGATAGTGTAGAGGGAGCTTAACTCTGTATCTAACCCCGTGCTGTACCTGTCCTGGGAGTGTTTGATGGCGACAGTGTAGAGGGAGTTTTACTCTGTATCTAACCGTGTGCTGGACCTGTCCTGGGAGTGTTTGATAGGGACAGTGTAGAGGGAGCTTAATTCTGTATCTATCCCCGTGCTGTACCTGTGCTGGGAGTGTTTGATGGGGACAGTGTAGAGGGAGCGTAACTCTGTATCTAACCCCGTGTTGTACCTGTCCTGTGAGTGTTAGATGGGGACAGTGTAGAGGGAGCTTTACTCTGTATCTAACCCCGTGCTGTACCTGTCCTGGGAGTGTTTGATGTGGACAGTGTGGACGGAGCTTTACTCTGTATCTAACCCCGTGCTGTGCCTGTCCTGGGAGTGTTTGATGGGGACAGTGTAGTGTGAGTTTACTCTGTCTCTAGCCCCGTGCTGTACCTGTCCTGGGAGTGTTTGATGGGGACAGTGTAGAGGGAGCTTTACTCTGTATCTAACCCCGTGCTTTAGCTGTCCTGGGAGTGTTTGATGGGGACAGTGGAGAGGGAGCTTTACTCTGTATCTACCCCCGTGCTGTACCTGTCCTGGGAGTGTTTGATGGGGACAGTGTCGTGGGTGTTTACTCTGCATCTAACCCAGTGCTGTACCTGTCCTGGGAGTGTTTGATGGCGACAGTGTCGAGGGAGCTTTACTCTGTATCTAACCCCGTGCTGTACCTGTCCTGGGAATGTTTGATGGGGAGAGTGTGGATAGAGCTTTACTCTGTATCTAACCCTGTGCTGTACCTGTCCTGCGAGTGTTTGATGGGGACAGTGTAGAGGGATCTTTACTCTGTATCTATCCCCGTGCTGTACCTGTCCAGGGAGTGTTTGATGGGGATAGTGTAGAGGGAGCTTAACTCTGTATCTAACCCCGTGCTGCACCAGTCCTGGGAGTGTTTGATGGGGACAGTGTAAAGGGAGCTTTACTCTGTATCTAAGCCCGTGCTGTAGCTGTCCTGGGAGTGTTTGATTGGGATAGTGTAGAAGGAGCTTTACTCTGTATCTAACCCCGTGCTGTACCTGTCCTGGGAGTGTTTGATGGCGACAGTGTAGAGGGAGTTTTACTCTGTATCTAACCGTGTGCTGGACCTGTCCTGGGAGTGTTTGATGGGGACAGTGTAGAGGGAGCTTAATTCTGTATCTATCCCCGTGCTGTACCTGTGCTGGGAGTGTTTGATGGGGACAGTGTAGAGGGAGCGTAACTCTGTATCTAACCCCGTGTTGTACCTGTCCTGTGAGTGTTAGATGGGGACAGTGTAGAGGGAGCTTTACTCTGTATCTAACCCCGTGCTGTACCTGTCCTGGGAGTGTTTGATGTGGACAGTGTGGACGGAGCTTTACTCTGTATCTAACCCCGTGCTGTGCCTGTCCTGGGAGTGTTTGATGGGGACAGTGTAGTGTGAGTTTACTCTGTCTCTAGCCCCGTGCTGTACCTGTCCTGGGAGTGTTTGATGGGGACAGTGTAGAGGGAGCTTTACTCTGTATCTAACCCCGTGCTGTACCTGCCCTGGGAGTGTTTGATGGGGCAGTGTAGAGGGAGCTTTCCTCTGTATCTAACCCCGTGCTGTACATGTCCTGGGAGTGTTTGATGGGGACAGTGTAGAGGGAGCTTTACTCTGTATCTAACCCAGTGCTGTACCTGCCCTGGGAGTGTTTAATGGGGACAGTGTAAAGGGCGCTTTACTCTGTATCTAACCCCATGCTCTACCTGTCCTGGGAGTGTTTGATGGGGACCGTGTAGAGGGAGCTTTACTCTGTATCTAACACCGTGCTGTAGCTGTCCTGGGAGTGTTTGATTGGGATAGTGTAGAAGGAGCTTTACTCTGTATCTAACCCCGTGCTGTACCTGTCCTGGGAGTGTTTGATGGCGACAGTGTAGAGGGAGTTTTACTCTGTATCTAACCGTGTGCTGTACCTGTCCTGGGAGTGTTTGATGGGGACAGTGTAGAGGGAGCTTTACTCTGTATCTAACCCCGTGCTGTACCTGTCCTGGGAGTGTTTGATGGGGACAGTGTAGACAGAGCTTGACTCTGTATCTAACCCCGTGCTGTGCCTGTTCTGGGAGTGTTTGATGGGGACAGATTGGTGGGAGCTTTACTCTGTATCTAACCCCGTGCTGTGCCTGTCCTGGGATTGTTTGATGGGGACAGTGTAGACGGAGCTTTACTCTGTATCTAACCCCGTGCTGTGCCTGTCCTGGGAGTGTTTGATGGGGACAGTGTAGAGGGAGCTTTACTCTGTATCTAACCCCGTGCTGTGCCTGTCCTGGGATTGTTTGATGGGGACAGTGTAGACGGAGCTTTACTCTGTATCTAACCCCATGCTGTACCTGTCCTGGGAGTGTTTGATGGCGACAGTGTCGAGGGAGTTTTACTCTGTATCTAACCCTGTGCTGTACACCTGTGCTGTGAGTGTTTGATGGGGACAGTGTAGAGGGAGCTTTACTCTGCAACTAACCCCATGCTGTACTTGTCCAGGGAGTGTTTGATGGGGACAGTGTAGACGGAGCTTTACTCTGTATCTAACCCCGTGCTGTACCTGTCCTGGTAGTGTTTGATGGGGACAGTGTAGAGGGAGCTTTACGCTGTATCTAACCCCGTGCTGTACCTGTCCTGGGAGTGTTTGATGGGGACAGTGTAGAGGGAGCTTTACTCTGTATCTAACCCCGTGCTGTGCCTGTCCTGGGATTGTTTGATGGGGACAGTGTAGACGGAGCTTTACTCTGTATCTAACCCTGTGCTGTACCTGTCCTGGGAGTGTTTGATGGGGACAGTGTAGAGGGAGCTTTACTCTGTATCTGACCCCGTGCTGTGCCAGTCCTGGGAGTGTTCGGTGGGGACAGTGTAGAGGGAGCTTTACTCTGTATCTAACACCGTGCTGTACCTGTCCTCGGAGTGTTTGATGGGGACAGTGTAGAGGGAGCTTTACTCTGTATCTAACCTCGTGCTGTACCTGTCCTGGGAGTGTTTGATGGGGACAGTGTAGAGGGAGCTTTACTCTGTATCTAACCCCGTGCTGGACCTGTCCTGGGAGTGTTTGATGGGGACAGTGTAGAGGGAGCTTTACTCTGTATCTAACCCCGTGCTGTACCTGTCCTGGGAGTGTTTGATGGGGACAGTGTAGAGGGAGCTTTGCTCTGTATCTAACCCCGTGCTGTACCTGTCCTGGGAGTGGTTGATGGGGACAGTGTAGAGAGAGCTTCACTCTGTATCCAACCTCGTGCTGTACCTGTCCTGGGAGTATTTGACAGGGACAGTGTAGACGGAGCTTTCCTCTGTATCTATCCCCGTGCTGTACCTGTCCTGGGAGTATTTGATGGGGACAGTGTAGAGGGAGCTTTACTCTGTATCTAACCCCATGCTGTACCTGTCCTGGGAGTATTTGATGGGGACAGTGTAGAGAGAGTTTTACTCTGTATCTAACCCTGTGCTGTACACCTGTGCTGTGAGTGTTTGATGGGGACAGCGTAGAGGGAGCTTTACTCTGTATCTAACCCCATGCTGTACCTGTCCTGGGAGTGTTTGATGGGGACAGTGTAGAGGGAGCTTTACTCTGTATCTAACCCCGTGCTGTACCTGTCCTGGGAGTGTTTGATGGCGACAGTGTAGAGGGAGCTTTACTCTGTATCTAACCCCGTGCTGCACCTGTCCTGGGAGTGTTTGATGGGTACAGTGGAGAGGGAGCTTTACTCTGTATCTAACCCCGTGCTGTACCTGACCTGGGAGTGTTTGATGGGGACAGTGTAGAGGGAGCTTTACTCTGTATCTAACCCCGTGCTGTACCTGTCCTGGGAGTGTTTGATGGGGACAGTGTAGAGGGAGCTTTGCTCTGTATCTAACCCTGTGCTGTACCTGTCCTGGGAGTGGTTGATGGGGACAGTGTAGAGGGAGCTTCACTCTGTATCCAACCTCGTGCTGTACCTGTCCTGGGAGTATTTGATAGGGACAGTGTAGACGGAGCTTTCCTCTGTATCTATCCCCGTGCTGTACCTGTCCTGGGAGTATTTGATGGGGACAGTGTAGAGGGAGCTTTACTCTGGATCTGACCCCGTGCTGTACCTGTCCTGGGAGTGTTTGATGGGGACATTGGAGACGGAGCTTCACTCTGTATCCAACCTCGTGCTGTACCTGTCCTGGGAGTATTTGATGGGGACAGTGTAGAGGGAGTTTTACTCTGTATCTAACCCTGTGCTGTACACCTGTGCTGTGAGTGTTTGATGGGGACAGCGTAGAGGGAGCTTTACTCTGTATCTAACCCCATGCTGTACCTGTCCTGGGAGTGTTTGATGGGGACAGTGTAGAGGGAGCTTTACTCTGTATCTAACCCCGTGCTGTACCTGTCCTGGGAGTGTTTGATGGCGACAGTGTAGAGGGAGCTTTACTCTGTATCTAACCCCGTGCTGCACCTGTCCTGGGAGTGTTTGATGGGGACAGTGTAGAGGGAGCTTTACTCTGTATCTAACCCCGTGCTGCACCTGTCCTGGGAGTGTTTGATGAGGACAGTGTAGAGGGAGCTTTACTCTGTATCTATCCCCGTGCTGTACCTGTCCTGGGAGTGTTTGATGGGGACAGTGTAGACGGATCTTTATTCCGTGTAGATGGATCTTTACTCTGTATCTAACCCCGTGCTGTACCTGTCCTGGGAGTGTTTGATGGGACAGTGTATAGGGAGCTTTTCTCTGTATATGACCCCGTGCTGTACCTGTCCTGGGAGTGTTTGATGGGACAGTGTATAGGGAGCTTTTCTCTGTATATGACCCCGTGCTGTACCTGTCCTGGGAGTGTTTGATGGGGACAGTGTAGACAGAGCTTTACTCTGTATCTAACCCCGTGCTGTGCCTGTCCTGGGACTGTTTGATGGGGACAGAGTGGTGGGAGCTTTACTCTGTATCTAACCCCGTTCTGTACCTGTCCTGGGAGTGTTTGATGGGACCGTGTGGATAGAGCTTTACTCTGTATCTAACCCCGTGCTGTGCCTGTCCTGGGATTGTTTGATGGGGACAGTGTAGACGGAGCTTTACTCTGTATCTAACCCCGTGCTGTACCTGTCCTGGGAGTGTTTGATGGGGACACTGTAGAGGGTGCTTTACTCTGTATCTATCCCCGTGCTGTACCTGTCCTGGGAGTGTTTGATGGGGACAGTGTAGAGGGAGCTTTACTCTGTACCTAACCCCGTGCTGTACCTGTCCTGGGAGTGTTTGATGGGGACAGTGTAGACGGAGCTTTTCTCTGTATCTAACCTCGTGCTGTACCTTTCCTGGGAGTATTTGATGGGGACAGTGTAGACGGAGCTTTACTCTGTATCTAACCCCGTGCTGTACCTGTCCTGGGAGTGTTTGATGGGGACAGTGTAGAGGGAGCTTTACTCTGTATCTATGCCCGTGCTGTACCTGTCCTGGGTGTGTTTGATGGGGACAGTGTAGAGGGAGCTTCAATCTGTATCTGACCCCGTGCTGTACCAGTCCTGGGTGTGTTCGGTGGGGACAGTGTAGAGGGAGCTTTACTCTGTATCTAAGCCCATGCTGTACCTGTCCTGGGAATGTTTGATGGAGACAGTGAAGAGGGAGCATTACTCTGTATCTAACCCCGTGCTGTACCTGTCCTTGGAGTGTTTGATGGGGACAGTGTAGAGGGAGCTTTACTCTGTATCTAACCCCGTGCTGTACCTGTCCTGGGAGTGTTTGATGGGGACAGTGTGGTGTGAGCTTTACTCTGTATCTAACCCCGTGTTGTACCTGTCCTGGGAGTGTTTGATGGGGACAGTGTAGACGGAGATTTCCTCTGTATCTATCCCCGTGCTGTACCTGTCCTGGGAGTGTTTGATGGGGACAGTGTAGAGGGAGCTTTACTCTGTATCTAACACTGTGCTGTACCAGTCCTAGGAGTGTTTGATGGGGACAGTGTAGACGGAGCTTTACTCTGTATCTAACCCCGTGCTGTACCTGTCCTGGGAGTATTTGATTGGCGACAGTGTAGAGGGAGTTTTACTCTGTACCTATCCGTGTGCTGTACCTGTCCTGTGAGTGTTTGATGGGGACAGTGTAGAGGGAGCTTTACTCTGTATCTAACGCCGTGCTGTACCTCTCCTGGGAGTGTCTGATGGGGACAGTGTAGAGGGAGCTTTACTCTGTATCTAACCCCGTGCTGTACCTGTCCTGGGAGTGTTTGATGTGGACAGTGTAGAGGGAGCTTTACTCTGTATCTATACCCGTGCTGTACCTGTCCTGGGAGTGTTTGATGTGGACAGTGTAGAGGGAGCTTCACTCTGTATCTAACCCCGTGCTGTGCCTGTCCTGGGAGTGTTTGATGGGGACAGTGTAGAGGGAGCATTACTCTGTATCTAACCCCGTGCTGTGACTGTCCTGGGATTGTTTGATGGGGACAGTGTAGACGGAGCTTTACTCTGTATCTAAGCCTGTGCTGTACCTGTCCTGTGAGTGTTTGATGGGGACAGTGTGGTGGGAGCTTTACTCTGTATCTAACCCCGTGTTGTACCTGTCCTGGGAGTGTTTGATGGGGACAGTGTAGACGGAGTTTTACTCTGTATCTAACCCCGTGCTGTACCTGTCCTGGGAGTGTTTGATGTGGACTGTGTAGAAGGAGCTTTACTATGTATCTATGCCCGTGCTGTACCTGTCAAGTAGGGGTGTTTGATGGGGACAGTGTAGAGGGAGCTTTACTCTGTATCTACCCCCTTGCTGTACCTGTCCTGGGAGTGTTTGATGGGGACAGTGTAAAGGGAGCTTTACGCTGTATATAACCCCATGCTCTACCTGTCCTGGGAGTATTGGATGGGGACAGTGTAGAGGGAGCTTTACTCTGTATCTAACACCGTGCTGAACCTGTCCTGGGAGTGTTTGATGTGGACAATGTAGAGGGAGCCTTACGCTGTATCCAACCCTGTGCTGTGCCTGTCCTGGGATTGTTTGATGCGGACCGTGTAGTGGGAGTTTACTTTGTATCTAACCCCGTGCTGTACCTGTCCTGGGAGTGTTTGATGGGGACAGTGTAGAAGGAGCTTTACTCAGTATCTAACCACGTGCTGTACCTGTCCTGGGAGTGTCTGATGGGGACAGTGTAGAGGGAGCTTGACTCTGGATCTAACCCCGTGCTGTACCTGTCCTGGGAGTGTTTGATGGGGATAGGGTAGAGGGAGCTTCACTCTGTATCCAACCTCGTGCTGTACCTGTCCTGGGAGTATTTGATGGGGACAGTGTAGAGGGAGCTTTCCTCTGTATCTAACCCCGTGCTGTACCTGTCCAGGGAGTGTTTGATGGGGACAATGTAGACGGAGCTATATTCTGTATCTAACCCCGTGCTGTACCTGTCCTGGGAGTGTTTGATGGGGACAGTGTAGAGGGAGCTTTACTCTGTATCTATCCCCGTTCTGTAGCTGTCCTGGGAGTGTTTGATGGGACCGTGTGGATAGAGCTTTACTCTGTATCTAACCCCGTGCTGTGCCTGACCTGGGATTGTTTGATGGGGACAGTGTAGACGGAGCTTTACTCTGTATCTAACCCCGTGCTGTACCTGTCCTGGGAGTGTTTGATGGGGACACTGTAGAGGGAGCTTTACTCTGTATCTAACCCCGTGCTGTACCTGTCCTGGGAGTGTTTGATGGGGACAGTGTAGACGGAGCTTTTCTCTGTATCTAACCTCGTGCTGTACCTGTCCTGGGAGTATTTGATGGGGACAGTGTAGAGGGAGCTTTACTCTGTATCTAACCCCGTGCTGTGCATGTCCTGGGATTGTTTGATGGGGACAGTGTAGACGGAGCTTTACTCTGTATCGAACCCCGTGCTGTACCTGTCCTGGGAGTGTTTGATGGCGACAGTGTAGAGGGAGTTTTACTCTGTATCTATCCGTGTGCTGTACCTGTCCTGGGAGTGTTTGATGGGGACAGTGTAGAGGGAGCTTTACACTGTATCTAACCCCGAGCTGTACCTGTCCTGGGAGTGGTTGATGGGGACAGTGTAGAGGGAGCTTTACTCTGTATCTAACCCCGTGCTGTACCTGTCCTGGGAGTGTTTGATGGGGACAGTGTAGACGGAGCTTTTCTCTGTATCTAACCTCGTGCTGTACCTGTCCTGGGAGTATTTGATGGGGACAGTGTAGAGGGAGCTTTACTCTGTATCTAACCCCGTGCTGTGCATGTCCTGGGATTGTTTGATGGGGACAGTGTAGACGGAGCTTTACTCTGTATCTACCCCCGTGCTGTACCTGTCCTGGGAGTGTTTGATGGGGACATTGTAAAAGGAGCTTTACTCTGTATCTAACCCCATGCTCTACCTGTCCTGGGAGTATTTGATGGGGACAGTGTAGAGGGAGCTTTACTCTGTATCTAACACCGTGCTGAACCTGTCCTGGGAGTGTTTGATGTGGACAATGTAGAGGGAACTTTACTCTGTATCCAACCCTTAGCTGTGCCTGTCCTGGGATTGTTTGATGCGGACCGTGTAGTGGGAGTTTACGTTGTATCTAAGCCCGTGCTGTACCTGTCCTGGGAGTGTTTGATGAGGACAGTGTAGAGGGCGCTTTACTCTGTATCTAACCCCGTGCTGTGCCTGTCCTGGGATTGTTTGATGGGGACAGTGTAGAGGGAGCACTACTCTGTATCTAACCCCGTGCTGTGCCTGTCCTGGGATTGTTTGATGGGGACAGTGTAGACGGAGCTTTACTCTGTATCTAAGCCTGTGCTGTACCTGTCCTGGGAGTGTTTGATGGGGACAGTGTAGTGGGAGCTTTACTCTGTATCTAACCCCGTGCTGTGCCTGTCCTGGGAGTGTTTGATGGGGACAGTGTGGTGGGAGCTTTACTCTGTATCTAACCCCGTGTTGTACCTGTCCTGGGAGTGTTTGATGGGGACAGTGTAGTGGGAGCTTTACTCTGTATCTAACCCCGTGCTGTGCCTGTCCTGGGAGTGTTTGATGGGGACAGTGTAGACGGAGCTTTACTCTGTATCTAACCCCGTGCTGTACCTGTCCTGGGAGTGTTTGATGGGGACAGTGTAAAGGGAGCTTTACTCTGTATCTAACCCCGTGCTGTAACTGTCCTGGGAGTATTGGATGGGGACAGTGTAGAGGGAGCTTTACTCTGTATCTAACACCGTGCTGAACCTGTCCTGGGAGTGTTTGATGTGGACAATGTAGAGGGAGCTTTACGCTGTATCCAACCCTGTGCTGTCCCTGTCCTGGGATTGTTTGATGCGGACCGTGTAGTGGGAGTTTACTTTGTATCTAACCCCGTGCTGTACCTGTCCTGGGAGTGTTTGATGGGGACAGTGTAGAAGGAGTTTTACTCTGTATCTAACCACGTGCTGTACCTGTCCTGGGAGTGTCTGATGGGGACAGTGTAGAGGGAGCTTGACTCTGGATCTAACCCCGTGCTGTACCTGTCCTGGGAGTGTTTGATGGGGATAGGGTAGAGGGAGCTTCACTCTGTATCCAACCTCGTGCTGTACCTGTCCTGGGAGTATTTGATGGGGACAGTGTAGAGGGAGCTTTCCTCTGTATCTAACCCCGTGCTGTACCTGTCCAGGGAGTGTTTGATGGGGACAATGTAGACGGAGGTATACTCTGTATCTAACCCCGTGCTGTACCTGTCCTGGGAGTATTTGATGGGGACAGTGTAGAGGGAGCTTTACTCTGTATCTATCCCCGTTCTGTACCTGTCCTGGGAGTGTTTGATGGGACCGTGTGGATAGAGCTTTACTCTGTATCTAACCCCGTGCTGTGCCTGTCCTGGGATTGTTTGATGGGGACAGTGTAGACGGAGCTTTACTCTGTATCTAACCCCGTGCTGTACCTGTCCTGGGAGTGTTTGATTGGGACACTGTAGAGGGTGCTTTACTCTGTATCTAACCCCGTGCTGTACCTGTCCTGGGAGTGTTTGATGGGGACAGTGTAGAGGGAGCTTTACTCTGTATCTAACCCCGTGCTGTACCTGTCCTGGGAGTGTTTGATGGGGACAGTGTAGACGGAGCTTTTCTCTGTATCTAACCTCGTGCTGTACCTGTCCTGGGAGTATTTGATGGGGACAGTGTAGAGGGAGCTTTACTCTGTATCTAACCCCGTGCTGTACCTGTCCTGGGATTGTTTGATGGGGACAGTGTAGACGGAGCTTTACTCTGTATCTAACCCCGTGCTGTACCTGTCCTGGGAGTGTTTGATGGCGACAGTGTAGAGGGAGTTTTACTCTGTATCTATCCGTGTGCTGTACCTGTCCTGGGAGTGTTCGGTGGGGACAGTGTAGAGGGAGCTTTACTCTGTATCTATGCCCGTGCTGTACCTGTCCTGGGAGTGTTTGATGGGGACAGTGTAGAGGGAGCTTCAATCTTTATCTGACCCCGTGCTGTACCAGTCCTGGGAGTGTTCGGTGGGGACAGTGTAGAGGGAGCTTTTCTCTGTATCTAAGCCCGTGCTGTACCTGTCCTGGGAATGTTTGATGGGGACAGTGTAGAGGGAGCTTTACTCTGTATCTAACCCCGTGCTGTACCTGTCCTGGGAGTGTTTGATGGGGACAGTGTAGAGGGAGCTTTCCTCTGCATCTAACCCCGTGCTGTACCTGTCCTGGGAGTGTTTGATGGGGACAGTATAGAGGGAGCTTTTCTCTGTATCTAACCCCATGCAGTACCTGTCCTCGGAGTGTTGGATGGTGACAGTATAGAGGGAGCTTTACTCTGTATCTAACCCTGTGCTGTACCTGTTCTGGGAGTGTTGGATGGGGACAGTGTAGAGGGAGCTTTACTCTGTATCTAACCCCGTGCTGGACCTGTGCTGGGAGTGTTTGATGGGTACAGTGGAGAGGGATCTTTACTCTGTATCTAACCCCGTGCTGTACCTGTCCTGGGAGTGTTTGATGGCGACAGTGTAGAAGGAGCTTTACTCTGTATCTAACCCCGTGCTGTACCTGCCTTGGGAGTGTTTGATGTGGACAGTGTAGAGGGAGCTTTACTCTGTATCGAACCCCGTGCTGTACCTGTCCTGGGAGTGTTTGATGAGGACAGTGTAGAGGGATCTTTTCTCTGTATCTAACCCCGTGCTGTACCTGTCCTGGGAGTGTTTGATGGGGACAGTGTAGAGGGAGCTTTACTCTGTACCTAACCCCGTGCAGTACCTGTCCTGGGAGTGTTTGATGGGGACAGTGTAGAGGGAGCTTTACTCTGTATCTAACCCCGTGCTGTACCTGTCCTGGGAGTGTTTGATGGGGACAGTGTAGACAGAGCTTTACTCTGTATCTAACCCCGTGCTGTGCCTGTCCTGGGAGTGTGATGGGGACAGTGTGGTGGGAGCTTTACTCTGTATCTAACCCCGTGTTGTACCTGTCCTGGGAGTGTTTGATGGGGACAGTGTAGACGGAGCTTTACTCTGTATCTAACCCCGTGCTGTACCTGTCCTGCGAGTGTTTGATGGGGACAGTGTAGACAGAGCTTTACTCTGTATCTAACCCCGTGCTGTGCCTGTCCTGGGAGTGTGATGGGGACAGTGTGGTGGGAGCTTTACTCTGTATCTAACCCCGTGTTGTACCTGTCCTGGGAGTGTTTGATGGGGACAGTGTAAAGGGAGCTTTACTTTGTATCTATGCCCGTGCAGTACCTGTCCTGGGAGTGTTTGATGGGGACAGTGTAGAGGGAGCTTTACTCTGTATCTAACCCCGTGCTGTACCTGTCCTGGGAGTGTTTGATGGGGACAGTGTAAAGGGAGCTTTACTTTGTATCTAACCCCGTGCTGTACCTGTCCTGGGAGTGTTTGATGTGGACAGTGTAGAGGGAGCTTTACTCTGTATCTATGCCCGTGCTGTACCTGTCCAGGGAGTGTTTGATGGGGACAGTGTAGAGGGAGCTTTACTCTGTATCTAACCCCGTGCTGTACCTGTCCTGGGAGGGTTTGATGGGGACAGTGTCGAGGGAGCTTTACTCTGTATCTAACCCCGTGCTGTACCTGTCCTGGGAGTGTTTGATGGGGACAGTGTAGAAGGAGCTTTACTCTGTATCTAACCCCGTGCTGTACCTTTTCCTGGGAGTGTTTGATGGGGACAGTGTAGACGGAGCTTTCCTCTGTATCTATCCCCGTGCTGTACCTGTCCTGGGAGTGTTTGATGGGGACAGTGTAGAGGGAGCTTTACTCTGTATCTAACACTGTGCTGTACCAGTCCTGGGAGTGTTTGATGGGGACAGTGTAGACGGAGCTTTACTCTGTATCTAACCCCGTGCTGTACCTGTCCTGGGAGTATTTGATTGGCGACAGTGTAGAGGGAGTTTTACTCTGTATCTATCCGTGTGCTGTACCTGTCCTGTGAGTGTTTGATGGGGACAGTGTAGAGGGAGCTTTACTCTGTATCTAACGCCGTGCTGTACCTCTCCTGGGAGTGACTGATGGGGACAGTGTAGAGGGTTCTTTACTCTGTATCTAACCCCGTGCTGTACCTGTCCTGGGAGTGTTTGATGTGGACAGTGTAGAGGGAGCTTTACTCTGTATCTATGCCCGTGCTGTAGCTGTCCTGGGAGTGTTTGATGTGGACAGTGTAGAGGGAACTTTACTCTGTATCTATGCCCGTGCTGTACCTGTCCATGGAGTGTTTGATGGGGACAGTGTAGAGGGAGCTTTACTCTGTATCTACCCCCGTGCTGTACCTGTCCTGGGAGTGTTTGATGGGGACAGTGTAAAGGGAGCTTTACTCTGTATCTAACACCGTGCCGAACCTGTCCTGGGAGTGTTTGATGAGGACAGTGTAGAGGGATCTTTTCTCTGTATCTAACCCCGTGCTGTACCTGTCCTGGGAGTGTTTGATGGGGACAGTGTAGAGGGAGCTTTACTCTGTACCTAACCCCGTGCAGTACCTGTCCTGGGAGTGTTTGATGGGGACAGTGTAGAGGGAGCTTTACTCTGTATCTAACCCCGTGCTGTACCTGTCCTGGGAGTGTTTGATGGGGACAGTGTAGACAGAGCTTTACTCTGTATCTAACCCCGTGCTGTGCCTGTCCTGGGAGTGTGATGGGGACAGTGTGGTGGGAGCTTTACTCTGTATCTAACCCCGTGTTGTACCTGTCCTGGGAGTGTTTGATGGGGACAGTGTAGACGGAGCTTTACTCTGTATCTAACCCCGTGCTGTACCTGTCCTGCGAGTGTTTGATGGGGACAGTGTAGACAGAGCTTTACTCTGTATCTAACCCCGTGCTGTGCCTGTCCTGGGAGTGTGATGGGGACAGTGTGGTGGGAGCTTTACTCTGTATCTAACCCCGTGTTGTACCTGTCCTGGGAGTGTTTGATGGGGACAGTGTAAAGGGAGCTTTACTTTGTATCTATGCCCGTGCAGTACCTGTCCTGGGAGTGTTTGATGGGGACAGTGTAGAGGGAGCTTTACTCTGTATCTAACCCCGTGCTGTACCTGTCCTGGGAGTGTTTGATGGGGACAGTGTAAAGGGAGCTTTACTTTGTATCTAACCCCGTGCTGTACCTGTCCTGGGAGTGTTTGATGTGGACAGTGTAGAGGGAGCTTTACTCTGTATCTATGCCCGTGCTGTACCTGTCCAGGGAGTGTTTGATGGGGACAGTGTAGAGGGAGCTTTACTCTGTATCTAACCCCGTGCTGTACCTGTCCTGGGAGGGTTTGATGGGGACAGTGTCGAGGGAGCTTTACTCTGTATCTAACCCCGTGCTGTACCTGTCCTGGGAGTGTTTGATGGGGACAGTGTAGAAGGAGCTTTACTCTGTATCTAACCCCGTGCTGTACCTTTTCCTGGGAGTGTTTGATGGGGACAGTGTAGACGGAGCTTTCCTCTGTATCTATCCCCGTGCTGTACCTGTCCTGGGAGTGTTTGATGGGGACAGTGTAGAGGGAGCTTTACTCTGTATCTAACACTGTGCTGTACCAGTCCTGGGAGTGTTTGATGGGGACAGTGTAGACGGAGCTTTACTCTGTATCTAACCCCGTGCTGTACCTGTCCTGGGAGTATTTGATTGGCGACAGTGTAGAGGGAGTTTTACTCTGTATCTATCCGTGTGCTGTACCTGTCCTGTGAGTGTTTGATGGGGACAGTGTAGAGGGAGCTTTACTCTGTATCTAACGCCGTGCTGTACCTCTCCTGGGAGTGACTGATGGGGACAGTGTAGAGGGTTCTTTACTCTGTATCTAACCCCGTGCTGTACCTGTCCTGGGAGTGTTTGATGTGGACAGTGTAGAGGGAGCTTTACTCTGTATCTATGCCCGTGCTGTAGCTGTCCTGGGAGTGTTTGATGTGGACAGTGTAGAGGGAACTTTACTCTGTATCTATGCCCGTGCTGTACCTGTCCATGGAGTGTTTGATGGGGACAGTGTAGAGGGAGCTTTACTCTGTATCTAACCCCGTGCTGTACCTGTCCTGGGAGTGTTTGATGTGGACAGTGTAGAGGGAGCTTTACTCTGTATCTATACCCGTGCTGTACCTGTCCTGGGAGTGTTTGATGTGGACAGTGTAGAGGGAGCTTCACTCTGTATCTAACCCCGTGCTGTGCCTGTCCTGGGAGTGTTTGATGGGGACAGTGTAGAGGGAGCATTACTCTGTATCTAACCCCGTGCTGTGACTGTCCTGGGATTGTTTGATGGGGACAGTGTAGACGGAGCTTTACTCTGTATCTAAGCCTGTGCTGTACCTGTCCTGTGAGTGTTTGATGGGGACAGTGTGGTGGGAGCTTTACTCTGTATCTAACCCCGTGTTGTACCTGTCCTGGGAGTGTTTGATGGGGACAGTGTAGACGGAGCTTTACTCTGTATCTAACCCCGTGCTGTACCTGTCCTGGGAGTGTTTGATGTGGACTGTGTAGAAGGAGCTTTACTATGTATCTATGCCCGTGCTGTACCTGTCAAGTAGGGGTGTTTGATGGGGACAGTGTAGAGGGAGCTTTACTCTGTATCTACCCCCTTGCTGTACCTGTCCTGGGAGTGTTTGATGGGGACAATGTAAAGGGAGCTTTACGCTGTATATAACCCCATGCTCTACCTGTCCTGGGAGTATTGGATGGGGACAGTGTAGAGGGAGCTTTACTCTGTATCTAACACCGTGCTGAACCTGTCCTGGGAGTGTTTGATGTGGACAATGTAGAGGGAGCCTTACGCTGTATCCAACCCTGTGCTGTGCCTGTCCTGGGATTGTTTGATGCGGACCGTGTAGTGGGAGTTTACTTTGTATCTAACCCCGTGCTGTACCTGTCCTGGGAGTGTTTGATGGGGACAGTGTAGAAGGAGCTTTACTCTGTATCTAACCCCGTGCTGTACCTGTCCTGGGAGTGTCTGATGGGGACAGTGTAGACGGAGCTTTACTCTGTATCTAACCCCGTGCTGTACCTGTCCTGGGAGTGTTTGATGGGGACACTGTAGAGGGAGCTTTACTCTGTATCTAACCCCGTGCTGTACCTGTCCTGGGAGTGTTTGATGGGGACAGTGTAGACGGAGCTTTTCTCTGTATCTAACCTCGTGCTGTACCTGTCCTGGGAGTATTTGATGGGGACAGTGTAGAGGGAGCTTTACTCTGTATCTAACCCCGTGCTGTGCATGTCCTGGGATTGTTTGATGGGGACAGTGTAGACGGAGCTTTACTCTGTATCGAACCCCGTGCTGTACCTGTCCTGGGAGTGTTTGATGGCGACAGTGTAGAGGGAGTTTTACTCTGTATCTATCCGTGTGCTGTACCTGTCCTGGGAGTGTTTGATGGGGACAGTGTAGAGGGAGCTTTACACTGTATCTAACCCCGAGCTGTACCTGTCCTGGGAGTGGTTGATGGGGACAGTGTAGAGGGAGCTTTACTCTGTATCAAACCCCGTGCTGTACCTGTCCTGGGAGTGTTTGATGGGGACAGTGTAGACGGAGCTTTTCTCTGTATCTAACCTCGTGCTGTACCTGTCCTGGGAGTATTTGATGGGGACAGTGTAGAGGGAGCTTTACTCTGTATCTAACCCCGTGCTGTGCATGTCCTGGGATTGTTTGATGGGGACAGTGTAGACGGAGCTTTACTCTGTATCTACCCCCGTGCTGAACCTGTCCTGGGAGTGTTTGATGGGGACATTGTAAAAGGAGCTTTACTCTGTATCTAACCCCATGCTCTACCTGTCCTGGGAGTATTTGATGGGGACAGTGTAGAGGGAGCTTTACTCTGTATCTAACACCGTGCTGAACCTGTCCTGGGAGTGTTTGATGTGGACAATGTAGAGGGAGCTTTACTCTGTATCCAACCCTTAGCTGTGCCTGTCCTGGGATTGTTTGATGCGGACCGTGTAGTGGGAGTTTACGTTGTATCTAAGCCCGTGCTGTACCTGTCCTGGGAGTGTTTGATGAGGACAGTGTAGAGGGCGCTTTACTCTGTATCTAACCCCGTGCTGTGCCTGTCCTGGGATTGTTTGATGGGGACAGTGTAGAGGGAGCACTACTCTGTATCTAACCCCGTGCTGTGCCTGTCCTGGGATTGTTTGATGGGGACAGTGTAGACGGAGCTTTACTCTGTATCTAAGCCTGTGCTGTACCTGTCCTGGGAGTGTTTGATGGGGACAGTGTAGTGGGAGCTTTACTCTGTATCTAACCCCGTGCTGTGCCTGTCCTGGGAGTGTTTGATGGGGACAGTGTGGTGGGAGCTTTACTCTGTATCTAACCCCGTGTTGTACCTGTCCTGGGAGTGTTTGATGTGGACAATGTAGAGGGAGCTTTACGCTGTATCCAACCCTGTGCTGTCCCTGTCCTGGGATTGTTTGATGCGGACCGTGTAGTGGGAGTTTACTTTGTATCTAACCCCGTGCTGTACCTGTCCTGGGAGTGTTTGATGGGGACAGTGTAGAAGGAGTTTTACTCTGTATCTAACCACGTGCTGTACCTGTCCTGGGAGTGTCTGATGGGGACAGTGTAGAGGGAGCTTGACTCTGGATCTAACCCCGTGCTGTACCTGTCCTGGGAGTGTTTGATGGGGATAGGGTAGAGGGAGCTTCACTCTGTATCCAACCTCGTGCTGTACCTGTCCTGGGAGTATTTGATGGGGACAGTGTAGAGGGAGCTTTCCTCTGTATCTAACCCCGTGCCGAACCTGTCCTGGGAGTGTTTGATGGGGACAGTGTAGAGGGAGCTTTACTCTGTATCTAACCCCGTGCTGTACCTGTGTCTGGGAGTGTTTGATGGGGACAGTGTAGACAGAGCTTTACTCTGTATCTAACACCGTGCCGAACCTGTCCTGGGAGTGTTTGATGTGGACAATGTAGAGGGAGCTTTACTCTGTATCCATCCCTGTGCTGTTCCTGTCCTGTGATTGTTTGATGCGGACCGTGTAGTGGGAGTTTACTTTGTATCTAACCCCGTGCTGTACCTGTCCTGGGAGTGTTTGATGGCGACAGTGTAGAGGGAGTTTTACTCTGTATCTATCCGTGTGCTGTACCTGTCCTGGGAGTGTTTGATCGGGACAGTGTAGCGGGAGCTTTACTCTGTATCTATGCCCGTGCTGTACCTGTCCTGGGAGTGTTTGATGGGGACAGTGTAGAGGGAGCTTCAATCTGTATCTGACCCCGTGCTGTACCAGTCCTGGGAGTGTTCGGTGGGGACAGTGTAGAGGGAGCTTTTCTCTGTATCTAACCCCGTGCTGTACCTGTCCTGGGAATGTTTGATGGGGACAGTGTAGAGGGAGCTTTACTCTGTATCTAACCCCGTGCTGTACCTGTCCTGGGAATGTTTGATGGGGACAGTGTAGAGGGAGCTTTACTCTGTATCTAACCCCGTGCTGTACCTGTCCTGGGAGTGTTTGATGGGGACAGTGTAGAGGGAGCTTTACTCTGCATCTAACCCCGTGCTGTACCTGTCCTGGGAGTGTTTGATGGGGACAGTATAGAGGGAGCTTTTCTCTGTATCTAACCCCATGCTGTACCTGTCCTCGGAGTGTTGGATGGTGACAGTATAGAGGTAGCTTTACTCTGTATCTAACCCTGTGCTGTACCTGTCCTGTGAGTGTTTGATGGGGACAGTGTAGTGGGAGCTTTACTCTGTATCTAACCCCGTGCTGTGCCTGTCCTGGGAGTGTTTGATGGGGACAGTGTAGACGGAGCTTTACTCTGTATCTAACCCCGTGCTGTCCCTGTCCTGGGAGTGTTTGATGGGGACAGTGTAAAGGGAGCTTTACTCTGTATCTAACCCCATGCTCTACCTGTCCTGGGAGTATTGGATGGGGACAGTGTAGAGGGAGCTTTACTCTGTATCTAACACCGTGCTGAACCTGTCCTGGGAGTGTTTGATGTGGACAATGTAGAGGGAGCTTTACGCTGTATCCAACCCTGTGCTGTCCCTGTCCTGGGATTGTTTGATGCGGACCGTGTAGTGGGAGTTTACTTTGTATCTAACCCCGTGCTGTACCTGTCCTGGGAGTGTTTGATGGGGACAGTGTAGAAGGAGTTTTACTCTGTATCTAACCACGTGCTGTACCTGTCCTGGGAGTGTCTGATGGGGACAGTGTAGAGGGAGCTTGACTCTGGATCTAACCCCGTGCTGTACCTGTCCTGGGAGTGTTTGATGGGGATAGGGTAGAGGGAGCTTCACTCTGTATCCAACCTCGTGCTGTACCTGTCCTGGGAGTATTTGATGGGGACAGTGTAGAGGGAGCTTTCCTCTGTATCTAACCCCGTGCTGTACCTGTCCAGGGAGTGTTTGATGGGGACAATGTAGACGGAGGTATACTCTGTATCTAACCCCGTGCTGTACCTGTCCTGGGAGTATTTGATGGGGACAGTGTAGAGGGAGCTTTACTCTGTATCTATCCCCGTTCTGTACCTGTCCTGGGAGTGTTTGATGGGACCGTGTGGATAGAGCTTTACTCTGTATCTAACCCCGTGCTGTGCCTGTCCTGGGATTGTTTGATGGGGACAGTGTAGACGGAGCTTTACTCTGTATCTAACCCCGTGCTGTACCTGTCCTGGGAGTGTTTGATGGGGACACTGTAGAGGGTGCTTTACTCTGTATCTAACCCCGTGCTGTACCTGTCCTGGGAGTGTTTGATGGGGACAGTGTAGAGGGAGCTTTACTCTGTATCTAACCCCGTGCTGTACCTGTCCTGGGAGTGTTTGATGGGGACAGTGTAGACGGAGCTTTTCTCTGTATCTAACCTCGTGCTGTACCTGTCCTGGGAGTGTTTGATGGGGACAGTGTAGAGGGAGCTTTACTCTGTATCTAACCCCGTGCTGTACCTGTCCTGGGATTGTTTGATGGGGACAGTGTAGACGGAGCTTTACTCTGTATCTAACCCCGTGCTGTACCTGTCCTGGGATTGTTTGATGGGGACAGTGTAGACGGAGCTTTACTCTGTATCTAACCCCGTGCTGTACCTGTCCTGGGAGTGTTTGATGGCGACAGTGTAGAGGGAGTTTTACTCTGTATCTATCCGTGTGCTGGACCTGTCCTGGGAGTGTTCGGTGGGGACAGTGTAGAGGGAGCTTTACTCTGTATCTATGCCCGTGCTGTACCTGTCCTGGGAGTGTTTGATGGGGACAGTGTAGAGGGAGCTTCAATCTGTATCTGACCCCGTGCTGTACCAGTCCTGGGAGTGTTCGGTGGGGACAGTGTAGAGGGAGCTTTTCTCTGTATCTAAGCCCGTGCTGTACCTGTCCTGGGAATGTTTGATGGGGACAGTGTAGAGGGAGCTTTACTCTGTATCTAACCCCGTGCTGTACCTGTCCTGGGAGTGTTTGATGGGGACAGTGTAGAGGGAGCTTTCCTCTGCATCTAACCCCGTGCTGTACCTGTCCTGGGAGTGTTTGATGGGGACAGTATAGAGGGAGCTTTTCTCTGTATCTAACCCCATGCTGTACCTGTCCTCGGAGTGTTGGATGGTGACAGTATAGAGGGAGCTTTACTCTGTATCTAACCCTGTGCTGTACCTGTTCTGGGAGTGTTGGATGGGGCAGTGTAGAGGGAGCTTTACTCTGTATCTAACCCCGTGCTGGACCTGTCCTGGGAGTGTTTGATGGGTACAGTGGAGAGGGAGCTTTACTCTGTATCTAACCCCGTGCTGTACCTGTCCTGGGAGTGTTTGATGGCGACAGTGTAGAAGGAGCTTTACTCTGTATCTAACCCCGTGCTGTACCTGTCCTGGGAGTGTTTGATGGGGACAGTGTAGAGGGAGCTTTACTCTGTATCTAACCCCGTGCTGTACCTGCCCTGGGAGTGTTTGATGTGGACAGTGTAGAGGGAGCTTTACTCTGTATCGAACCCCGTGCTGTACCTGTCCTGGGAGTGTTTGATGAGGACAGTGTAGAGGGATCTTTTCTCTGTATCTAACCCCGTGCTGTACCTGTCCTGGGACTGTTTGATGGGGACAGTGTAGAGGGAGCTTTACTCTGTACCTAACCCCGTGCAGTACCTGTCCTGGGAGTGTTTGATGGGGACAGTGTAGAGGGAGCTTTACTCTGTATCTAACCCCGTGCTGTACCTGTCCTGGGAGTGTTTGATGGGGACAGTGTAGACAGAGCTTTACTCTGTATCTAACCCCGTGCTGTGCCTGTCCTGGGAGTGTGATGGGGACAGTGTGGTGGGAGCTTTACTCTGTATCTAACCCCGTGTTGTACCTGTCCTGGGAGTGTTTGATGGGGACAGTGTAGACGGAGCTTTACTCTGTATCTAACCCCGTGCTGTACCTGTCCTGGGAGTGTTTGATGGGGACAGTGTAGACAGAGCTTTACTCTGTATCTAACCCCGTGCTGTGCCTGTCCTGGGAGTGTGATGGGGACAGTGTGGTGGGAGCTTTACTCTGTATCTAACCCCGTGTTGTACCTGTCCTGGGAGTGTTTGATGGGGACAGTGTAAAGGGAGCTTTACTTTGTATCTATGCCCGTGCAGTACCTGTCCTGGGAGTGTTTGATGGGGACAGTGTAGAGGGAGCTTTACTCTGTATCTAACCCCGTGCTGTACCTGTCCTGGGAGTGTTTGATGGGGACAGTGTAAAGGGAGCTTTACTTTGTATCTAACCCCGTGCTGTACCTGTCCTGGGAGTGTTTGATGTGGACAGTGTAGAGGGAGCTTTACTCTGTATCTATGCCCGTGCTGTACCTGTCCAGGGAGTGTTTGATGGGGACAGTGTAGAGGGAGCTTTACTCTGTATCTAACCCCGTGCTGTACCTGTCCTGGGAGGGTTTGATGGGGACAGTGTCGAGGGAGCTTTACTCTGTATCTAACCCCGTGCTGTACCTGTCCTGGGAGTGTTTGATGGGGACAGTGTAGAAGGAGCTTTACTCTGTATCTAACCCCGTGCTGTACCTTTTCCTGGGAGTGTTTGATGGGGACAGTGTAGACGGAGCTTTCCTCTGTATCTATCCCCGTGCTGTACCTGTCCTGGGAGTGTTTGATGGGGACAGTGTAGAGGGAGCTTTACTCTGTATCTAACACTGTGCTGTACCAGTCCTGGGAGTGTTTGATGGGGACAGTGTAGACGGAGCTTTACTCTGTATCTAACCCCGTGCTGTACCTGTCCTGGGAGTATTTGATTGGCGACAGTGTAGAGGGAGTTTTACTCTGTATCTATCCGTGTGCTGTACCTGTCCTGTGAGTGTTTGATGGGGACAGTGTAGAGGGAGCTTTACTCTGTATCTAACGCCGTGCTGTACCTCTCCTGGGAGTGTCTGATGGGGACAGTGTAGAGGGTTCTTTACTCTGTATCTAACCCCGTGCTGTACCTGTCCTGGGAGTGTTTGATGTGGACAGTGTAGAGGGAGCTTTACTCTGTATCTATGCCCGTGCTGTAGCTGTCCTGGGAGTGTTTGATGTGGACAGTGTAGAGGGAACTTTACTCTGTATCTATGCCCGTGCTGTACCTGTCCATGGAGTGTTTGATGGGGACAGTGTAGAGGGAGCTTTACTCTGTATCTACCCCCGTGCTGTACCTGTCCTGGGAGTGTTTGATGGGGACAGTGTAAAGGGAGCTTTACTCTGTATCTAACACCGTGCCGAACCTGTCCTGGGAGTGTTTGATGGGGACAGTGTAGAGGGAGCTTTACTCTGTATCTAACCCCGTGCTGTACCTGTGTCTGGGAGTGTTTGATGGGGACAGTGTAGACAGAGCTTTACTCTGTATCTAACACCGTGCCGAACCTGTCCTGGGAGTGTTTGATGGGGACAATGTAGAGGGAGCTTTACTCTGTATCCAACCCTGTGCTGTTCCTGTCCTGTGATTGTTTGATGCGGACCGTGTAGTGGGAGTTTACTTTGTATCTAACCCCGTGCTGTACCTGTCCTGGGAGTGTTTGATGGCGACAGTGTAGAGGGAGTTTTACTCTGTATCTATCCGTGTGCTGTACCTGTCCTGGGAGTGTTTGATCGGGACAGTGTAGCGGGAGCTTTACTCTGTATCTATGCCCGTGCTGTACCTGTCCTGGGAGTGTTTGATGGGGACAGTGTAGAGGGAGCTTCAATCTGTATCTGACCCCGTGCTGTACCAGTCCTGGGAGTGTTCGGTGGGGACAGTGTAGAGGGAGCATTTTTCTGTATCTAACCCCGTGCTGTACCTGTCCTGGGAATGTTTGATGGGGACAGTGTAGAGGGAGCTTTACTCTGTATCTAACCCCGTGCTGTACCTGTCCTGGGAATGTTTGATGGGGACAGTGTAGAGGGAGCTTTACTCTGTATCTAACCCCGTGCTGTACCTGTCCTGGGAGTGTTTGATGGGGACAGTGTAGAGGGAGCTTTACTCTGCATCTAACCCCGTGCTGTACCTGTCCTGGGAGTGTTTGATGGGGACAGTATAGAGGGAGCTTTTCTCTGTATCTAACCCCATGCTGTACCTGTCCTCGGAGTGTTGGATGGTGACAGTATAGAGGTAGCTTTACTCTGTATCTAACCCTGTGCTGTACCTGTTCTGGGAGTGTTGGATGGGGACAGTGTAGAGGGAGCTTTACTCTGTATCTAACCCCGTGCTGGACCTGTCCTGGGAGTGTTTGATGGGTACAGTGGAGAGGGAGCTTTACTCTGTATCTAACCCCGTGCTGTACCTGTCCTGGGAGTGTTTGATGTCGACAGTGTAGAGGGAGCTTTACTCTGTATCTAACCCCGTGCTGTACCTGTGTCTGGGAGTGTTTGATGGGGACAGTGTAGACAGAGCTTTACTCTGTATCTAACCCCGTGCTGTGCCTGTCCTGGGAGTGTTTGATGGGGACAGTGTGGTGGGAGCTTTACTCTGTATCTAACCCCGTGTTGTACCTGTCCTGGGAGTGTTTGATGGGGACAGTGTAGACGGAGCTTTACTCTGTATCTAACCCCGTGCTGTACCTGTCCTGGGAGTGTTTGATGTGGACAGTGTAGAGGGAGCTTTACTCTGTATCTATGCCCGTGCTGTACCTGTCCAGGGAGTGTTTGATGGGGACAGTGTAGAGGGAGCTTTATTCTGTATCTACCCCCGTGCTGTACCTGTCCTGGGAGTGTTTGATGGGGACAGTGTAAAGCGAGCTTTACTTTGTATCTAACCCCGTGGTGTACCTGTGCTGGGAGTGTTTAATGGGGATAGTGTAGAGGGAGCTTCACTCTGTATCTAACCCCGTGCTGTACCTGTCCTGGGAGTGTTTGATGGGGACAGTGTCGAGGGAGCTTTACTCTGTATCTAACCCCGTGCGGTACCTGTCCTGGGAGTGTTTGATGGGGACAGTATAGAGGGAGCTTTTCTCTGTATCTAACCCCATGCTGTATCTGTCCTGGGAGTGTTTGATGGGGACAGTGTAGAGGGAGCTTTACTCTGTATCTAACCCCGAGCTGTACCTGTCCTGGGAGTATTTGATTGGCGACAGTGTAGAGGGAGTTTTACTCTGTATCTATCCGTGTGCTGTACCTGTCCTGTGAGTGTTTGATGGGGACAGTGTAGAGGGAGCTTTACTCTGTATTTAACGCCGTGCTGTACCTCTCCTGGGAGTGTCTGATGGGGACAGTGTAGAGGGTTCTTTACTCTGTATCTAACCCCGTGCTGTACCTCTCCTGGGAGTGTCTGATGGGGACAGTGTAGAGGGTTCTTTACTCTGTATCTAACCCCGTGCTGTACCTGTCCTGGGAGTGTTTGATGTGGACAGTGTAGAGGGAGCTTTACTCTGTATCTATGCCCGTGCTGTACCTGTCCTGGGAGTGTTTGATGTGGACAGTGTAGAGGGAACTTTACTCTGTATCTATGCCCGTGCTGTACCTGTCCATGGAGTGTTTGATGGGGACAGTGTAGAGGGAGCTTTACTCTGTATCTACCCTCGTGCTGTACCTGTCCTGGGAGTGTTTGATGGGGACAGTGTAAAGGGAGCTTTACTCTGTATCTAACACCGTGCCGAACCTGTCCTGGGAGTGTTTGATGTGGACAGTGTAGAGGGAGCTTTACTCTGTATCTAACCCCGTGCTGTACCTGTCCTGGGAGTGTTTGATGGGGACAGTGTAGAGGGAGCTTTACTCTGTATCTAACCCCGTGCTGTACCTGTCCTGGGAGTGTTTGATGGGGACAGTGTAGAGGGAGCTTTACTCTGTATCTAACCCCGTGCTGTACCTGTCCTGGGAGTGTTTGATGGGGACAGTGTAGAGGAAGCTTTACTCTGTTTCTAACCCCGTGCTGTACCTGCCCTGCGAGTGTTTGATGTGGACAGTGTAGAGGGAGCTTTACTCTGTATCTAACCCCGTGCTGTACCTGTCCTGGGAGTGTTTGATGAGGACAGTGTAGAGGGATCTTTACTCTGTATCTAACCCCGTGCTGTACCTGTCCTGGGAGTGTTTGATGGGGACAGTGTAGAGGGAGCTTTACTCTGTACCTAACCCCGTGCTGTACCTGTCCGGGGAGTGTTTGATGGGGACAGTGTAGAGGGAGCTTTACTCTGTATCTAACCCCGTGCTGTCCCTGTGTCTGGGAGTGTTTGATGGGGACAGTGTAGACAGAGCTTTACTCTGTATCTATCCCCGTGCTGTGCCTGTCCTGGGAGTGTTTGATGGGGACAGTGTGGTGGGAGCTTTACTCTGCATCTAACCCCGTGTTGTACCTGTCCTGGGAGTGTTTGATGGGGACAGTGTAGACGGAGCTTTACTCTGTATCTACCCCCGTGCTGTACCTGTCCTGGGAGTGTTTGATGGGGACAGTGTAAAGGGAGCTTTACTTTGTATCTAACCCCGTGCTGTACCTGTCCTGGGAGTGTTTAATGGGGATAATGTAGAGGGAGCTTCACTCTGTATCTAACCCCGTGCTGTACCTGTCCTGGGAGTGTTTGATGGGGACAGTGTCGAGGGAGCTTTACTCTGTATCTAACCCCGTGCCGTACCTGTCCTGGGAGTGTTTGATGGGGACAGTATAGAGGGAGCTTTTCTCTGTATCTAACCCCATGCTGTACCTGTCCTCGGAGTGTTGGATGGTGACCGTATAGAGGGAGCTTTACTCTGTATCTAACCCTGTGCTGTACCTGTTCTGGGAGTGTTAGATGGGGACAGTGTAGAGGGAGCTTTACTCTGTATCCAACCCTGTGCTGTACCTGTCCTGGGAGTGTTTGATGGGGACAGTGTAGAGGGAGCTTTACTCTGTATCTTACTCCGTGTTGTTCCTGTCCTGGGTGTAGTTGATGGGGAAAGTGTAGAGTGACCTTTACTCTGTATCTAACCCCGTTCTGTACCTGTCCTGGGAGTGTTTGATGGGGACAATGTAGAGGGAGCTTTACTCTGTATCCAACCTCGTGCTGTACCTGTTCTGGGAGTGTTTGATGGGGACAGTGTAGAGGGAGCATTACTCTGTATCTACCCCCGTGCTGTACCTGTCCTGGGAGTGTTTGATGGGGCAGTGTAGAGGGAGCTTTACTCTGTATCTAACCCAGTGCTGTAACTGTCCTGGGAGTGTTTGATGGGGACAGTGTAGAGGGTGCTTTACTCTGTATCTAACCCCGTGCTGTACCTGTCCAGGGAGTGTTTGATGGGGACAATGTAGAGGGAGCTTTACTCTGTATCTAACTCCGTGCTGTTCCTGTCCTGGGTGTAGTTGATGGGGACAGTGTAGAGGGAGCTTTACTCTATATCCAACCTTGTGCTGTACCTGTTCTGGGAGTGTTTGATGGGGACAGTGTAGAGGGAGCTTTGCTCTGTATCTAACCCCGTGCTGTACCTGTCCTGGGAGTGTTTGATGGGGACAGTGTAGATGGAGCTTTACTCTGTATCTAACCCCGTGCTGTACCTGTCCTGGGAGTGTTTGATGGGGACAGTGTAGAGGGAGCTTTACTCTGTATCTAACCCCGTGCTGTACCTGTTCTGGGAGTGTTTGATGGGGACAGTGTAGAGGGAGCATTACTCTGTATCTACCCCCGTGCTGTACCTGTCCTGGGAGTGTTTGATGGGGCAGTGTAGAGGGAGCTTTACTCTGTATCTCACCCAGTGCTGTAACTGTCCTGGGAGTGTTTGATGGGGACAGTGTAGAGGGAGCTTTACTCTGTATCTAACCCCGTGCTGTACCTGTCCAGGGAGTGTTTGATGGGGACAATGTAGAGGAGCTTTACTCTGTATCTAACTCCGTGCTGTTCCTGTCCTGGGTGTAGTTGATGGGGACAGTGTAGAGGGAGCTTTACTCTATATCCAACCTTGTGCTGTACCTGTTCTGGGAGTGTTTGATGGGGACAGTGTAGAGGGAGCTTTGCTCTGTATCTAACCCCGTGCTGTACCTGTCCTGGGAGTGTTTGATGGGGACAGTGTAGATGGAGCTTTACTCTGTATCTAACCCCGTGCTGTACCTGTCCTGGGAGTGTTTGATGGGGACAGTGTAGAGGGAGCTTTACTCTGTATCTATCCCCGTGCTGTACCTGTCCAGGGAGTGTTTAATGGGGAAAGTCTTGAGGGACCTTTACTCTGTATCTCACCCCGTGCTGTTCCTGTCCTGGGAGTGGTTGATGGGGACAGTGTTGAGGGACCTTTACTCTGTATCTAACCCCGTGCTGAACCTGTGCTGTGAGTGTTTGATGGGGACAGAGTAGAGGGAGCTTTACTCTGTATCTAACCCCGTGCTGCACCTGTCCTGGGAGTGTTTGATGGGGACAGTGTAGACGGAGCTTTACTCTGTATCTAACCCCGTGCTGAACCTGTGCTGTGAGTGTTTGATGGGGACAGAGTAGAGGGAGCTTTACTCTGTATCTAACTCGGTGCTGTTCCTGTCCTGGGTGTAGTTGATGGGTACAGTGTAGAGGGACCTTTACTCTGTATCTAACCCCGTGCTGTACCTGTCCTGGGAGTGTTTGATGGGGACAATGTAGAGGGTGCTTTACTCTGTATCCAACTTCGTGCTGTCCCTGTTCTGGGAGTGTTTGATGCGGACAGTTTGAGGGAGCTTTACTCTTTATCTAACCCAGAGCTGTAACTGTCCTGGGATTGTTTGATGGGGTCAGTGTAGGGGGAGCTTTACTCTGTATCTAACCCCGTGCTGTACCTGTGCTGGGAGTGTTTGATGGGGACAGTGTAGAGGGTGCATTACTCTGTATCTAACCCCGTGCTGTACATGTCCTGGGATTGTTTGATGGGGTCAGTGTAGGGGGAGCTTTACTCTGTATCTAACCCCGTGCTGTACCTGTGCTGGGAATGTTTGATGGGGACAGTGTAGAGGGAGCATTACTCTGTATCGAACCCCGTGCTGTACCTATCCAGGGAGTGTTTAATGGGGACAATGTAGAGGGAGCTTTACTCTGTATCTAACTCCGTGCTGTACCTGTCCTGCGAGTGGTTGATGGGGGCAGTGTTGTGGGACCTTTACTCTGCATCTAACCCCGTGCTGTGCCTGTCCTGGGTTGTTTGATGGGGACAGTGTAGAGGGAGCTTTACTCTGTATCTAACCCCGTGCTGTATCTGCCCTGGGAGTGTTTGATGTGGACAGTGTAGAGGGAGATTTACTCTGTGTCCAACCCTGTGCTGTACCTGTCCTGGGAGTGTTTGATGGGGACAGTGTAGAGGGAGCTTTACTCTGTATCTAACCCCGTGCAGTGCCTGTCCTGGGCGTGTTTGATGGGGACAGTGTAGACGGAGCTTTACTCTGTATCTAACCCCGTGCTGTACCTGTCCTGGGAGTGTTTGATGTGGACAGTGTAGAGGGAGCTTTATTCTGTATCTATGCCCGTGCTGTACCTGTCCAGGGAGTGTTTGATGGGGACAGTGTAGAGGGAGCTTTATTCTGAATCTACCCCCGTGCTGTACCTGTCCTGGGAGTGTTTGATGGGGACAGTGTAAAGGGAGCTTTACTTTGTATCTAACCCCGTGCTGTACCTGTCCTGGGAGTGTTTGATGGGGACAGTGTCGAGGGAGCTTTACTCTGTATCTAACCCCGTGCGGTACCTGTCCTGGGAGTGTTTGATGGGGACAGTGTAAAGGGAGCTTTACTTTGTATCTAACCCCGTGCTCTACCTGTCCTGGGAGTGTTTAATGGGGATAGTGTAGAGGGAGCTTCACTCTGTATCTAACCCCGTGCTGTACCTGTCCTGGGAGTGTTTGATGGGGACAGTGTCGAGGGAGCTTTACTCTGTATCTAACCTCGTGTGGTACCTGTCCTGGGAGTGTTTGATGGGGACAGTATAGAGGGAGCTTTTCTCTGTATCTAAGCCCATGCTGTACCTGTCCTCGGAGTGTTGGATGGTGACCGTATAGAGGGAGCTTTACTCTGTATCTAACCCTGTGCTGTACCTGTTCTGGGAGTGTTAGATGGGGACAGTGTAGAGGGAGCTTTACTCTGTATCCAACCCTGTGCTGTACCTGTCCTGGGAGTGTTTGATGGGGACAGTGTAGAGGGAGCTTTACTCTGTATCTTCGTCCGTGTTGTTCCTGTCCTGTGTGTAGTTGATGGGGAAAGTGTAGAGTGACCTTTACTCTGTATCTAACCCCGTTCTGTACCTGTCCTGGGAGTGTTTGATGGGGACAATGTAGAGGGAGCTTTACTCTGTATCCAACCTCGTGCTGTACCTGTTCTGGGAGTGTTTGATGGGGACAGTGTAGAGGGAGCGTTACTCTGTATCTACCCCCGTGCTGTACCTGTCCTGGGAGTGTTTGATGGGGCAGTGTAGAGGGAGCTTTACTCTGTATCTAACCCAGTGCTGTAACTGTCCTGGGAGTGTTTGATGGGGACAGTGTAGAGGGTGCTTTACTCTGTATCTAACCCCGTGCTGTACCTGTCCAGGGAGTGTTTGATGGGGACAATGTAGAGGGAGCTTTACTCTGTATCTAACTCCGTGCTGTTCCTGTCCTGGGTGTAGTTGATGGGGACAGTGTAGAGGGAGCTTTACTCTATATCCAACCTTGTGCTGTACCTGTTCTGGGAGTGTTTGATGGGGACAGTGTAGAGGGAGCGTTACTCTGTATCTACCCCCGTGCTGTACCTGTCCTGGGAGTGTTTGATGGGGCAGTGTAGATGGAGCTTTACTCTGTATCTAAACCCGTGCTCTCCCTGTCCTGGGAATGTTTGATGGGGACAGTGTAGAGGGAGCTTTACTCTGTATCTCTCCCGTGCTGTCCCTGTCCAGGGAGTGTTTGATGGGGACAATGTAGAGGGACCTTTACTCTGTATCTCACCCCGTGCTGTACCTGTCCTGGGAGTGTTTGATGGGGACAGTGTAGAGGGAGATTTACTCTGTATCTATCCCTGTGCTGTACCTGTCCTGGGAGTGTTTGATGGGGACAGTGTAGAGGGAGCTTTACTCTGTATCTAACCCCGTGCTGTTCCTGTCCGGGGAGTGGTTGATGGGGACAGTGTTGAGGGACCTTTACTCTGCATCTAACCCCGTCTTTACCTGTCCTGGGAGTGTTTGATGGGGACAATGTAGAGGGTGCTTTACTCTGTATCCAACTTCGTGCTGTCCCTGTTCTGGGAGTGTTTGATGCGGACAGTTTGAGGGAGCTTTACTCTTTATCTAACCCAGTGCTGTAACTGTCCTGGGATTGTTTGATGGGGTCAGTGTAGGGGGAGCTTTACTCTGTATCGTATCTAACCCCGTGCTGTACCTGTGCTGGGAGTGTTTGATGGGGACAGTGTAGAGGGTGCATTACTCTGTATCTAACCCCGTGCTGTACATGTCCTGGGATTGTTTGATGGGGTCAGTGTAGGGGGAGCTCTACTCTGTATCTAACCCCGTGCCGTACCTGTGCTGGGAATGTTTGATGGGGACAGTGTAGAGGGAGCATTACTCTGTATCTAACCCCGTGCTGTACCTATCCAGGGAGTGTTTGATGGGTACAATGTGGAGGGAGCTTTACTCTGTATCTAACTCCGTGCTGTACCTGTCCTGGGAGTGATTGATGGGGGCAGTGTTGTGGGACCTTTACTCTGCATCTAACCCCGTGCTGTGCCTGTCCTGGGTTGTTTGATGGGGACAGTGTAGAGGGAGCTTTACTCTGAATCTAACCCCATGCTGTATCTGTCCTGGGAGTGTTTGATGTGGACAGTGTAGAGGGAGCTTTACTCTGTATCCAACCCTGTGCTGTACCTGTCCTGGGAGTGTTTGATGGGGACAGTGTAGAGGGAGCTTTACTCTGTATCTTACTCCGTGTTGTTCCTGTCCTGGGTGTAGTTGATGGGGAAAGTGTAGAGGGACGTTTACTCTGTAACTAACCCCGTTCTGTACCTGTCCTGGGAGTGTTAAATGGGGACAGTGTTGAGGGACCTTTACTCTGTATCTAACCCCGTACTGTGCCTGTCCTGGGATTGTTTGATTGGGACAGTGTAGGGGGAGCTTTACTCTGTATCTTACCCCGTTCTGTACCTGTCCTGGGAGTGTTTGATGGGGACAATGTAGAGGGAGCTTTACTCTATCTCACCCCGTGCTGTTCCTGTCCTGGGAGTGGTTGTTGGGGACAGTGTAGAGGGACCTTTATTCTGTATCTACCCCCGTGCTGTACCTGTCCTGGGAGTGTTTGATGGGGACAGTGTAGAGGGAGCTTTCCTCTGTATCTAACCCCGTGCTGTACCTGTCCAGGGAGTGTTTGATGGGGACAATGTAGAGGGAGCTTTCCTCTGTATCAACCCCGTGCTGTACCTGTCCAGGGAGTGTTTGATGGGGACAATGTAGAGGGACCTTTACTCTGTATCTCACCCCGTGCTGTACCTGTCCTGGGAGTGTTTGATGGGGACAGTGTAGAGGGAGATTTACTCTGTATCCAACTTCGTGCTGTCCCTGTTCTGGGAGTGTTTGATGCGGACAGTTTGAGGGAGCTTTACTCTTTATCTAACCCAGTGCTGTAACTGTCCTGGGATTGTTTGATGGGGACAGTGTAGAGGGAGCTTTACTCTGTATCTAACCGCGTGCTGTTCCTGTCCTGGGAGTGGTTGATGGGGACAGTGTAGAGGGTGCATTACTCTGTATCTAACCCCGTGCTGTACATGTCCTGGGATTGTTTGATGGGGTCAGTGTAGGGGGAGCTCTACTCTGTATCTAACCCCGTGCCGTACCTGTGCTGGGAATGTTTGATGGGGACAGTGTAGAGGGAGCATTACTCTGTATCTAACCCCGTGCTGTACCTATCCAGGGAGTGTTTGATGGGGACAATGTAGAGGGAGCTTTACTCTGTATCTAACTCCGTGCTGTACCTGTCCTGGGAGTGATTGATGGGGGCAGTGTTGTGGGACCTTTACTCTGCATCTAACCCCGTGCTGTGCCTGTCCTGGGTTGTTTGATGGGGACAGTGTAGAGGGAGCTTTACTCTGTATCTAACCCCGTGCTGTATCTGTCCTGGGAGTGTTTGATGTGGACAGTGTAGAGGGAGCTTTACTCTGTATCTTACTCCGTGTTGTTCCTGTCCTGGGTGTAGTTGATGGGGAAAGTGTAGAGGGACGTTTACTCTGTAACTAACCCCGTTCTGTACCTGTCCTGGGAGTGATAAATGGGGACAGTGTTGAGGGACCTTTACTCTGTATCTAACCCCGTGCTGTGCCTGTCCTGGGATTGTTTGATTGGGACAGTGTAGGGGGAGCTTTACTCTGTATCTTACCCCGTTCTGTACCTGTCCTGGGAGTGTTTGATGGGGACAATGTAGAGGGAGCTTTACTCTATCTCACCCCGTGCTGTTCCTGTCCTGGGAGTGGTTGTTGGGGACAGTGTAGAGGGACCTTTATTCTGTATCTACCCCCGTGCTGTACCTGTCCTGGGAGTGTTTGATGGGGACAGTGTAGAGGGAGCTTTCCTCTGTATCTAACCCCGTGCTGTACCTGTCCAGGGAGTGTTTGATGGGGACAATGTAGAGGGAGCTTTCCTCTGTATCTAACCCCGTGCTGTACCTGTCCTGGGAGTGTTTGATGGGGACAGTGTAGAGGGAGCTTTCCTCTGTATCTAACCCCGTGCCGTGCCTGTCCAGGGTTGTTTGATGGGGACAGTGTAGAGGGAGCTTTACTCTGTATCTAACCCCGTGCTGAACCTGTCCTGGGAGTGTTTGATGGGGACAGTGTAGAGGGAGCTTTACTCTGTATCTAACTCCGTGCTGTTCCTGTCCTGGGTGTAGTTGATGGGGACAGTGTAGAGGGACCTTTACTCTGTATCTAACCCCGTTCTGTACCTGTCCTGGGAGTGTTTAATGGGGAAAGTGTTGAGGGACCTTTACTCTGTATCTAACCCCGTGCTGAACCTGTCCTGGGAGTGTTTGATAGGGACAGTGTAGAGGGAGCTTTACTCTGTATCTAACCCCGTTCTGTACCTGTCCTGGGAGTGTTTGATGGGGACAATGTAGAGGGAGCTTTACTCTGGATCTGACCCCGTGCTGTTCCTGTCCTAGGAGTGGTTGATGGGGGCAGTGTAGAGGGACCTTTACTCTGTATCTAACCCCGTGCTGTACCTGTCCTGGGAGTGTTTGATGGGGACAGTGTAGAGGGAGCTTTACTCTGTATCTATCCCCGTGCTGTACCTATCCAGGGAGTGTTTGATGGGGACAGTGTAGAGGGAGCTTTTCTCTGTCTCTAAACCTGTGCTGAACCTGTCCTGGCAGTGTTTGATGGGGACAGTGTAGAGGGAGCTTTACTCTGTATCCAACCCTGTGCTGTACCTGTCCTGGGAGTGTTTGATGGGGACAGTGTAGAGGGAGCTTTACTCTGTATCTAACTCCGTGCTGTTCCTGTCCTGGGTGTAGTTGATGGGGACAGTGTAGAGGGACCTTTACTCTGTATCTAACCCCGTTCTGTACCTGTCCTGGGAGTGTTTAATGGGGAAAGTGTTGAGGGACCTTTACTCTGTATCTAACCCCGTGCTGAACCTGTCCTGGGAGTGTTTGATGGGGACAGAGTAGAGGGAGCTTTACTCTGTATCTAACCCCGTGCTGTTCCTGTCCTGGGTGTAGTTGATGGGGACAGTGTAGAGGGACCTTTACTCTGTATCTAACCCCGTTCTGTACCTGTCCTGGGAGTGTTTGATGGGGACAATGTAGAGGGAGCTTTTCTCTGTATCCAACTTCGTGCTGTCCCTGTTCTGGGAGTGATTGATGGGGACAGTTTCAGGGAGCTTTACTCTTTATCTAACCCCGTGCTGTACCTGTGCTGGGAATGTTTGATGGGGACAGTGTAGAGGGTGCATTACTCTGTATCTAACCCCGTGCTGTACATGTCCTGGGATTGTTTGATGGGGTCAGTGTAGGGGGAGCTTTACTCTGTATCTAACCCCGTGCTGTACCTGTGCTGGGAATGTTTGATGGGGACAGTGTAGAGGGAGCATTACTCTGTATCTAACCCCGTGCTGTACCTATCCAGGGAGTGTTTGATGGGGACAATGTAGAGGGAGCTTTACTCTGTATCTAACTCCGTGCTGTACCTGTCCTGGGAGTGGTTGATGGGGGCAGTGTTGTGGGACCTTTACTCTGCATCTAACCCCGTGCTGTGCCTGTCCTGGGTTGTTTGATGGGGACAGTGTAGAGGGAGCTTTACTCTGTATCTAACCCCGTGCTGTATCTGTCCTGGGAGTGTTTGATGGGGACAGTGTTGAGGGAGCTTTACTCTGTATCCAACCCTGTGCTGTACCTGTCCTGGGAGTGTTTGATGGGGACAGTGTAGAGGGAGCTTTACTCTGTATCTTACTCCGTGCTATACCTGTCCTGGGAGTGTTTGATGTGGACAGTGTAGAGCGAGCTTTACTCTGTATCCAACCCTGTGCTGTGCCTGTCCTGGGATTGTTTGATTGGGACAGTGTAGGGGGAGCTTTACTCTGTATCTAACCCCGTTCTGTACCTGTCCTGGGAGTGTTTGATGGGGACAATGTAGAGGGAGCTTTACTCTATCTCACCCCGTGCTGTTCCTGTCCTGGGAGCGGTTGTTGGGGACAGTGTAGAGGGACCTTTATTCTGTATCTACCCCCGTGCTGTAACTGTCCTGGCAGTGTTTGATGGGGACAGTTTAGAGGGAGCTTTCCTCTGTATCTAACCCCGTGCTGTACCTGTCCAGGGAGTGTTTGATGGGGACAATGTAGAGGGAGCTTTACTCTGTATCTAACTCCGTGCTGTTCCTGTCCTGGGTGTAGTTGATGGGGACAGTGTTGAGGGACCTTTACTCTGCATCAAACCCCGTGCTGTGCCTGTCCTAGGAGTGGTTGATGGGGGCAGTGTAGAGGGAGCTTTACTCTGTATCTAACCCCGTGCTGTACCTGTCCTGGGAGTGTTTGATGGGGACAATGTAGAGGGAGCTTTACTCTGTATCTCACCCCGTGCTGATCCTGTCCGGGGAGTGGTTGATGGGGACAGTGGAGAGGGACCTTTACTCTGTATCTAACCCCGTGCCGTAGCTGTCCTGGGAGTGGTTGATGGGGACAGTGTTGAGGGACCTTTACTCTGCATCTAACCCCGTGCTGTGCCTGTCCTGGGATTGTTTGATGGGGACAGTGTAGGGGGAGCTTTACTCTGTATCTAACCCATTGCTGTAACTGTCCTGGGAGTGGTTAATGGGGACAGTGTAGAGGGAGCGTTACTCTGTATCTACCCCCGTGCTGTACCTGTCCTGGGAGTGTTTGATGGGGACAATGTTGAGGGACCTTTGCTTTGCATCTAACCCCGTGCTGTGCCTGTCCAGGGTTGTTGGATGGGGACAGTGTAGAGGGAGCTTTACTCTGTATCTAACCCCGTGCTGAACCTGTCCTGAGAGTGTTTGATGGGGACAGTGTAGAGGGAGCTTTACTCTGTATCTAACTCCGTGCTGTTCCTGTCCTGGGTGTAGTTGATGGGGACAGTGTAGAGGGACCTTTACTCTGTATCTAACCCCGTTCTGTACCTGTCCTGGGAGTGTTTGATGGGGACAATGTAGAGGGTGCTTTACTCTGTATCCAACTTTGTGCTGTCCCTGTTCTGGGAGTGTTTGATGGGGACAGTTTGAGGGAGCTTTACTCTTTATCTAACCCAGTGCTGTAACTGTCCTGGGATTGTTTGATGGGGTCAGTGTAGGGGGAGCTTTACTGTGTATCTAACCCGGGCTGTACCTGTGCTGGGAGTGTTTGATGGGGACAGTGTAGAGGGTGCATTACTCTGTATCTAACCCCGTGCTGTACCTATCCAGGGAGTGTTTAATGGGGAAAGTGTTGAGGGACCTTTACTCTGTATCTAACCCCGTGCTGAACCTGTCCTGGGAGTGTTTGATGGGGTCAGTGTAGGGGGAGCTTTACTCTGTATCTAACCCCGTGCTGTACCTGTGCTGGGAAAGTTTGATGGGGACAGTGTAGAGGGAGCATTACTCTGTATCTAACCCCGTGCTGTACCTATCCAGGGAGTGTTTGATGGGGACAATGTAGAGGGAGCTTTACTCTGTACCTAACTCCGTGCTGTACCTGTCCTGGGAGTGTTTGATGGGGGCAGTGTTGAGGGACCTTTACTCTGCATCTAACCCCGTGCTGTGCCTGTCCTGGGTTGTTTGATGGGGACAGTGTAGAGGAAGCTTTACTCTGTATCTTACCCCGGGCTGTATCTGTCCTGGGAGTGTTTGATGGGGACAGTGTAGAGGGAGCTTTTCTCTGTCTCTAAACCTGTGCTGAACCTGTCCTGGCAGTGTTTGATGGGGACAGTGTAGAGGGAGCTTTACTCTGTATCCAACCCTGTGCTGTAACTGTCCTGGGAGTGTTTGATGGGGACAGTGTAGAGGGAGCTTTACTCTGTATCTTACTCCGTGTTGTTCCTGTCCTGGGTGTAATTGATGGGGAAAGTGTAGAGGGACCTTTACTCTGTAACTAACCCCGTTCTGTACCTGTCCTGGGAGTGTTTAATGGGGACAGTGTTGAGGGACCTTTGCTCTGTATCTAACCCCGTGCTGTGCCTGTCCTGTGATTGTTTGATTGGGACAGTGTAAGGGGAGCTTTACTCTGTACCTATCCCCGTGCTGTACCTGTCCAGGGAGTGTTTGATGGGGACAATGTAGAGGGAGCTTTACTCTGTATCTAACCCCGTGCTGTACCTGTCCAGGGAGTGTTTGATGGGGACAATGTAGAGGGAGCTTTACTCTGTATCTAACTCCGTGCTGTTCCTGTCCTGGGTGTAGTTGATGGGGACAGTGTAGAGGGACCTTTACTCTGTATCTAACCCCGTTCTGTACCTGTCCTGGGAGTGTTTGATGGGGACAATGTAGAGGGAGCTTTACTCTGTATCCAACCTCGTGCTGTACCTGTTCTGGGAGTGTTTGATGGGGACAGTGTAGAGGGAGCGTTACTCTGTATCTACCCCCGTGCTGTACCTGTCCTGGGAGTGTTTGATGGGGCAGTGTAGAGGGAGCTTTACTCTGTATCTAACGCCGTGCCGTGCCTGTCCTGGGATTGTTTGATGGGGTCAGTGTAGGGGAGCTTTACTCTGTATCTAACCCCGTGCTGTACCTGTCCTGGGAGTGTTTGATGGGGACAGTGTAGAGGGAGCTTTACTCTGTATCTATCCCCGTGCTGTACCTGTCCAGGGAGTGTTTGATGGGGACAATGTAGAGGGACCTTTACTCTGTATCTCACCCCGTGCTGTTCCTGTCCTGGGAGTGTTTGATGGGGACCATGTAGAGGGAGCTTTACTCTGTATCTAACTCCGTGCTGTTCCTGTCCTGGGTGTAGTTGATGGGGACAGTGTAGAGGGACCTTTACTCTGTATCTAACCCCGTGCTGTACCTGTCCTGGGAGTGTTTGATGGGGACAATGTAGAGGGTGCTTTACTCTGTATCCAACTTCGTGCTGTCCCTGTTCTGGGAGTGTTTGATGGGGACAGTTTGAGGGAGCTTTACTCTTTTTCTAACCCAGTGCTGTACCTGTCCTGGGAGTGTTTGATGGGGACAGTGTTGAGGGACCTTTACTCTGCATCTAACCCCGTGCTGTGCCTGTCCAGGGTTGTTTGATGGGGACAGTGTAGAGGGAGCTTTACTCTGTATCTAACCCCGTGCTGAACCTGTCCTGGGAGTGTTTGATGGGGACAGTGTAGAGGGAGCTTTACTCTGTATCTAACTCCGTGCTGTTCCTGTCCTGGGTGTAGTTGATGGGGACAGTGTAGAGGGACCTTTACTCTGTATCTAACCCCGTTCTGTACCTGTCCTGGGAGTGTTTAATGGGGAAAGTGTTGAGGGACCTTTACTCTGTATCTAACCCCGTGCTGAACCTGTCCTGGGAGTGTTTGATGGGGACAGTGTAGAGGGAGCTTTACTCTGTATCTAACCCCGTTCTGTACCTGTCCTGGGAGTGTTTGATGGGGACAGTGTAGAGGGAGCTTTACTCTGTATCTATCCCCGTGCTGTACCTGTCCAGGGAGTGTTTGATGGGGACAGTGTAGAGGGAGCTTTTCTCTGTCTCTAAACCTGTGGTGAACCTGTCCTGGGAGTGTTTGATGGGGATAGTGTAGAGGGAGCTTTACTCTGTATCTTACTCCGTGTTGTTCCTGTCCTGGGTGTAGTTGATGGGGAAAGTGTAGAGGGACCTTTACTCTGTAACTAACCCCGTTCTGTACCTGTCCTGGGAGTGTTTAATGGGGACAGTGTTGAGGGACCTTTACTCTGTATCTAACCCCGTGCTGTGCCTGTCCTGGGATTGTTTGATTGGGACAGTGTAGGGGGAGCTTTACTCTGTATCTAACCCAGTGCTGTAACTGTCCTGGGAGTGTTTGATGGGGACAGTGTAGAGGGAGCTTTACTCTGTATCTAACCCCGTGCTGTACCTGTCCAGGGAGTGTTTGATGGGGAAAATGTAGAGGGAGCTTTACTCTGTATCTAACTCCGTGCTGTTCCTGTCCTGGGTGTAGTTGATGGGGACAGTGTAGAGGGACCTTTACTCTGTATCTAACCCCGTTCTGTACCTGTCCTGGGAGTGTTTGATGGGGACAATGTAGAGGGAGCTTTACTCTGTATCCAACCTCGTGCTGTACCTGTTCTGGGAGTGTTTGATGGGGACAGTGTAGAGGGAGCGTTACTCTGTATCTACCCCCGTGCTGTACCTGTCCTGGGAGTGTTTGATGGGGCAGTGTAGAGGGAGCTTTACTCTGTATCTAACCCCGTGCTGTACCTGTCCTGGGAGTGTTTGATGGGGACAGTGTAGAGGGAGCTTTACTCTGTATCTCACCCCGTGCTGTTCCTGTCCTGGGAGTGTTTGATGGGGACCATGTAGAGGGAGCTTTACTCTGTATCTAACTCCGTGCTGTTCCTGTCCTGGGTGTAGTTGATGGGGACAGTGTAGAGGGACCTTTACTCTGTATCTAACCCCGTTCTGTACCTGTCCTGGGAGTGTTTGATGGGGACAATGTAGAGGGTGCTTTACTCTGTATCCAACTTCGTGCTGTCCCTGTTCTGGGAGTGTTTGATGGGGACAGTTTGAGGGAGCTTTACTCTTTTTCTAACCCAGTGCTGTACCTGTCCTGGGAGTGTTTGATGGGGACAGTGTTGAGGGACCTTTACTCTGCATCTAACTCCGTGCTGTTCCTGTCCTGGGTGTAGTTGATGGGGACAGTGTAGAGGGACCTTTACTCTGTATCTAACCCCGTTCTGTACCTGTCCTGGGAGTGTTTAATGGGGAAAGTGTTGAGGGACCTTTACTCTGTATCTAACCCCGTGCTGAACCTGTCCTGGGAGTGTTTGATGGGGACAGTGTAGAGGGAGCTTTACTCTGTATCTAACCCCGTTCTGTACCTGTCCTGGGAGTGTTTGATGGGGACAGTGTAGAGGGAGCTTTACTCTGTATCTAACCCCGTGCTGAACCTGTCCTGGGAGTGTTTGATGGGGACAGTGTAGAGGGAGCTTTACTCTGTATCTAACCCCGTTCTGTACCTGCCCTGGGAGTGTTTGATGGGGACAGTGTAGAGGGAGCTTTACTCTGTATCTCACCCCGTTCTGTACCTGCCCTGGGAGTGGTTGATGGGGGCAGTGTAGAGGGACCTTTACTCTGTATCTAACCCCGTGCTGTACCTGTCCTGGGAGTGTATGATGGGGACAGTGTAGAGGGAGCTTTACTCTGTATCTATCCCCGTGCTGTACCTGTCCAGGGAGTGTTTGATGGGGACAGTGTAGAGGGAGCTTTTCTCTGTCTCTAAACCTGTGGTGAACCTGTCCTGGGAGTGTTTGATGGGGACAGTGTAGAGGGAGCTTTACTCTGTATCTTACTCCGTGTTGTTCCTGTCCTGGGTGTAGTTGATGGGGAAAGTGTAGAGGGACCTTTACTCTGTAACTAACCCCGTTCTGTACCTGTCCTGGGAGTGTTTAATGGGGTCAGTGTTGAGGGACCTTTACTCTGTATCTAACCCCATGCTGTGCCTGTCCTGGGATTGTTTGATTGGGACAGTGTAGGGGGAGCTTTACTCTGTATCTAACCCAGTTCCAGAACTGTCCTGGGAGTGTTTGATGGGGACAGTGTAGAGGGAGCTTTACTCTGTATCTAACCCCGTGCTGTACCTGTCCAGGGAGTGTTTGATGGGGAAAATGTAGAGGGAGCTTTACTCTGTATCTAACTCCGTGCTGTTCCTGTCCTGGGTGTAGTTGATGGGGACAGTGTAGAGGGACCTTTACTCTGTATCTAACACCGTTCTGTACCTGTCCTGGGAGTGTTTGATGGGGACAATGTAGAGGGAGCTTTACTCTGTATCCAACCTCGTGCTGTACCTGTTCTGGGAGTGTTTGATGGGGACAGTGTAGAGGGAGCGTTACTCTGTATCTACCCCCGTGCTGTACCTGTCCTGGGAGTGTTTGATGGGGCAGTGTAGAGGGAGCTTTACTCTGTATCTAACCCCGTGCTGTACCTGTCCTGGGAGTGTTTGATGGGGACAGTGTAGAGGGAGCTTTACTCTGTATCTACCCCCATGCTGTACCTGTCCAGGGAGTGTTTGATGGGGACAATGTAGAGGGACCTTTACTCTGTATCTCACCCCGTGCTGTTCCTGTCCTGGGAGTGGTTGATGGGGACAGTGTTGAGGGACCTTTACTCTGTATCTAACCCCGTGCTGAACCTGTCCTGGGCGTGTTTGATGGGGACAGTGTAGAGGGAGCTTTACTCTGTATCTAACTCCGTGCTGTTCCTGTCCTGGGTGTAGTTGATGGGGACAGTGTAGAGGGACCTTTACTCTGTATCTAACCCCGTTCTGTACCTGTCCTGGGAGTGTTTAATGGGGAAAGTGTTGAGGGACCTTTACTCTGTATCTAACCCCGTGCTGAACCTGTCCTGGGAGTGTTTGTTGGGGACAGAGTAGAGGGAGCTTTACTCTGTATCTAACTCCGTGCTCTTCCTGTCCTGGGTGTAGTTGATGGGGACAGTGTAGAGGAAGCTTTACTCTGTATCTAACCCCGTGCTGTATCTGTCCTGGGAGTGTTTGATGGGGACAGTGTAGAGGGAGCTTTACTCTGTATCTAACCCCGTGCTGTACCTGTCCTGGGAGTGTTTGATGGGGACAGTGTAGAGGGAGCTTTTCTCTGTCTCTAAACCTGTGCTGAACCTGTCCTGGGAGTGTTTGATGGGGACAGTGTAGAGGGAGCTTTACTCTGTATCCAACCCTGTGCTGTACCTGTCCTGGGAGTGTTTGATGGGGACAGTGTAGAGGGAGCTTTACTCTGTATCTTACTCCGTGTTGTTCCTGTCCTGGGTGTAGTTGATGTGGAAAGTGTAGAGGGACCTTTACTCTGTAACTAACCCCGTTCTGTACCTGTCCTGGGAGTGTTTAATGGGGACAGTGTTGAGGGACCTTTGCTCTGTATCTAACCCCGTGCTGTGCCTGTCCTGGGATTGTTTGATTGGGACAGTGTAGGGGGAGCTTTACTCTGTATCTAACCCAGTGCTGTAACTGTCCTGGGAGTGTTTGATGGGGACAGTGTAGAGGGAGCTTTACTCTGTATCTAACCCCGTGCTGTACCTGTCCAGGGAGTGTTTGATGGGGACAATGTAGAGGGAGCGTTACTCTGTATCTGACTCCGTGCTGTTCCTGTCCTGGGTGTAGTTGATGGGGACAGTGTAGAGGGTTCTTTACTCTGTATCTAACCCCGTTCTGTACCTGTCCTGGGAGTGTTTGATGGGGACAATGTAGAGGGAGCTTTACTCTGTATCCAACCTCGTGCTGTACCTGTTCTGGGAGTGATTGATGGGGACAGTGTAGAGGGAGCGTTACTCTGTATCTACCCCCGTGCTGTACCTGTCCTGGGAGTGTTTCATGGGGCAGTGTAGAGGGAGCTTTACTCTGTATCTAACCCCGTGCCGTGCCTGTCCTGGGATTGTTTGATGGGGTCAGTGTAGGGGAGCTTTACTCTGTATCTAACCCCGTGCTGTACCTGTCCTGGGAGTGTTTGATGGGGACAGTGTAGAGGGAGCTTTACTCTGTATCTATCCCCGTGCTGTACCTGTCCAGGGAGTGTTTGATGGGGACAATGTAGAGGGACCTTTACTCTGTATCTCACCCCGTGCTGTACCTGTCCTGGGAGTGGTTGATGGGGACAGTTTTGAGGGACCTTTACTCAGCATCTAACCCCGTGCTGTGCCTGTCCAGGGTTGTTTGATGGGGACAGTGTAGGGGGAGCTTTACTCTGTATCTAACCCCGTGCTGTTCCTGTCCTGGGTGTAGTTGATGGGGACAGTGTAGAGGGACCTTTACTCTGTATCTAACCCCGTGCTGAACCTGTCCTGGCGTGTTTGATGGGGACAGTGTAGAGGGAGCTTTACTCTGTATCTAACTCCGTGCTGTTCCTGTCCTGGGTGTAGTTGATGGGGACAGTGTAGAGGGACCTTTACTCTGTATCTAACCCCGTTCTGTACCTGTCCTGGGTGTGTTTAATGGGGAAAGTGTTGAGGGACCTTTACTCTGTATCTAACCCCGTGCTGAACATGTCCTGGGAGTGTTGGATGGGAACAGTGTAGAGGGAGCTTTACTCTGTATCTAACTCCGTGCTGTTCCTGTCCTGGGTGTAGTTGATGGGGACAGTGTAGAGGGACCTTTACTCTGTATCTAACCCCGTGCTGTACCTGTCCTGGGAGTGTTTGATGGGGACAATGTAGAGGGTGCTTTACTCTGTATCCAACTTCGTGCTGTCCCTGTTCTGGGAGTGTTTGCTGGGGACAGTTTGAGGGAGCTTTACTCTTTATCTAACCCAGTGCTGTAACTGTCCTGGGATTGTTTGATGGGGTCAGTGTAGGGGGAGCTTTACTCTGTATCTAACCCCGTGCTGTACCTGTGCTGGGAGTGTTTGATGGGGACAGTGTGGAGGGTGCATTACTCTGTATCTAACCCCGTGCTGTACATGTCCTGGGATTGTTTGATGGGGTCAGTGTAGGGGGAGCTTTACTCTGTATCTAACCCCGTGCTGTACCTGTGCTGGGAATGTTTGATGGGGACAGTGTAGAGGGAGCATTACTCTGTATCTAACCCCGTGCTGTACCTATCCAGGGAGTGTTTGATGGGGACAATGTAGAGGGAGCTTTACTCTGTATCTAACTCCGTGCTGTACCTGTCCTGGGAGTGGTTGATGGGGGCAGTGTTGAGGGTCCTTTAATCTGCATCTAACCCCGTGCTGTGCCTGTCCTGGGTTGTTTGATGGGGACAGTGTAGAGGGAGCTTTACTCTGTATCCAACCCTGTGCTGTACCTGTCCTGGGAGTGTTTGAAGGGGACAGTGTAGAGGGAGCTTTACTCTGTATCTTACTCCGTGTTGTTCCTGTCCTGGGTGTAGTTGATGGGGAAAGTGTAAAGGGACGTTTACTCTGTAACTAACCCCGTTCTGTACCTGTCCTGGGGGATGTTTAATGGGGACAGTGTTGAGGGACCTTTACTCTGTATCTAACCCCGTGCTGTGCCTGTCCTGGGATTGTTTGATTGGGACAGTGTAGGGGGAGCTTTACTCTGTATCTAACCCCGTTCTGTACCTGTCCTGGGAGTGTTTGATGGGGACAATGTAGAGGGAGCTTTACTCTATCTCACCCCGTGCTGTTCCTGTCCTGGGAGTGGTTGTTGGGGACAGTGTAGAGGGACCTTTATTCGGTATCTACCCCCGTGCTGTACCTGTCCTGGGATTGGTTGATTGGGGACAGTGTAGGGGGATATTTACTTTTTATCTAACCCATTGCTGTAACTGTCCTGGGAGTGGTTGATGGGGACAGTGTAGAGGGACCTTTATTCTGTATCTAACCCCGTGCTGTACCTGTCCTGGGAGTGTTTGATGGGGACAATGTAGAGGGAGCTTTACTCTGTATCCAACCTCGTGCTGTACCTGTCCTGGGAGTGTTTGATGGGGACAGTGTAGAGGGAGCTTTACTCTGTATCTAACCCCGTGCCGTGCCTGTCCTGGGATTGTTTGATGGGGTCAGTGTAGGGGAGCTTTACTCTGTATCTAACCCTGTGCTGTACCTGTCCTGGGAGTGTTTGATGGGGTCAGTGTAGAGGGAGCTTTACTCTGTATCTAACCCCGTGCTGTACCTGTCCTGGGAGTGTTTGATGGGGACAGTGTAGAGGGAGCTTTACTCTGTACCTATCCCCGTGCTGTACCTGTCCAGGGAGTGTTTGATGGGGACAATGTAGAGGGACCTTTACTCTGTATCTCACCCCGTGCTGTTCCTGTCCTGGGAGTGGTTGATGGGGACAGTGTTGAGGGACCTTTACTCTGCATCTAACCCCGTGCTGTGCCTGTCCTGGGAGTGTTTGATGGGGACAATGTAGAGGGAGCTTTACTCTGTATCTAACCCCGTGCTGAACCTGTCCTGCGAGTGTTTGATGGGGACAGTGTAGAGGGAGCTTTACTCTGTATCTAACTCCGTGCTGTTCCTGTCCTGGGTGTAGTTTATGGGGACAGTGTAGAGGGACCTTTACTCTGTATCTAACCCCGTTCTGTACCTGTCCTGGGAGTGTTTAATGGGGAAAGAGTTGAGGGACCTTTACTCTGTATCTAACCCCGTTCTGTACCTGTCCTGGGAGTGTTTAATGGGGACAGTGTAGAGGGAGCTTTACTCTGTATCTAACCCCGTGCTGAAACTGTCCTGGGAGTGTTTGATGGGGACAGTGTAGAGGGAGCTTTACTCTGTATCTAACCCCGTTCTGTACCTCTCCAGGGAGTGTTTGATGGGGACAATGTAGAGGGAGCTTTACTCTGTATCTAACCCCGTGCTGTATCTGCCCTGGGAGAGTTTGATGGGGACAGTGTAGAGGGAGCTTTCCTCTGTATCTAACCCCGTGCTGAAACTGTCCTGGGAGTGTTTGATGGGGACAGTGTAGAGGGAGCTTTACTCTGTATCTAACCCCGTTCTGTACCTCTCCTGGGAGTGTTTGATGGGGACAATGTAGAGGGAGCTTTACTCTGTATCTAACCCCGTGCTGTATCTGCCCTGGGAGTGTTTGATGGGGACAGTGTAGAGGGAGCTTTACTCTGTATCTAACCCCGTGCTGTTCCTGTCCTGGGAGTGTTTGATGGGGACAGTGTGGAGGAAGCTTTACTCTGTATCTAACCCCGTGCTGTACCTGTCCTGGGAGAGTTTGATGGGGACAATGTAGAGGGTGCTTTACTCTGTATCCAACCTCGTGCTGTCCCTGTTCTGGGAGTGTTTGATGGGGACAGTGTAGAGGGAGCTTTACTCTGTATCTAACCCCGTGCTGTACCTGTCCTGGGAGTGTTTGATGGGGACAGTGTAGAGGGAGCTTTACTCTGGATCTCACCCCGTGCTGTTCCTGTCCTGGGAGTGGTTGATGGGGACAGTGTAGAGGGACCTTTACTCTGTATCTAACCCCGTGCTGTACCTGTCCTGGGAGAGTTTGATGGGGACAATGTAGAGGGTGCTTTACTCTGTATCCAACCTCGTGCTGTCCCTGTCCTGGGAGTGTTTGATGGGGACAGTTTGAGGGAGCTTTACTCTTTATCTAACCCAGTGCTGTAACTGTCCTGGGATTGTTTGATGGGGTCAGTGTAGGGGGAGCTTTACTCTGCATCTAACCCCGTGCTGTGCCTGTCCTGGGAGTGGTTGATGGGGACAGTGTTGAGGGACTTTACTCTGCATCTAACCCCGTGCTGTGCCTGTCCTGGGTTGTTTGATGGGGACAGTGTAGAGGGAGCTTTACTCTGTATCTAAACCTGTGTTGAACCTGTCCTGGGAGTGTTTGATGGGGACAGTGTAGGGGGAGCTTTTCTCTGTATCTAAACCTGTGTTGAACCTGTCCTGGGAGTGTTTGATGGGGACAGTGTAGGGGGAGCTTTACTCTGTATCTTACTCCGTGCTGTTCCTGTCCTGGGTGTAGTTGATGGGGACAGTGTAGCGGGAGCTTTACTCTGTATCTAACCCCGTGCGGTACCTGTCCAGGGAGTGTTTGATGGGGACAGTGTAGAGGGAGCTTTACTCTGTATCTAACCCCGTGCTGTACCTGTACTGGGAGTGTTTGATGGGGACAATGTAGAGGGTGCTTTACTCTGTATCCAACCTCGTGCTGTACCTGTTCTGGGAGTGTTTGATGGGGACAGTGTAGAGGGAGCTTTACTCTGTATCTTACTCCATGCTGTACCTGTGCTGGGAGTGTTTGATGGGGACAGTGTAGAGGGTGCATTACTCTGTATCTAACCCCGTGCTGTACATGTCCTGGGATTGTTTGATGGGGTCAGTGTAGGGGGAGCTTTACTCTGTATCTAACCCCGTGCTGTACCTGTGCTGGGAGTGTTTGATGGGGACAGTGTAGAGGGTGCATTACTCTGTATCTAACCCCGTGCTGTACATGTCCTGGGATTGTTTGATGGGGTCAGTGTAGGGGAGCTTTACTCTGTATCTAACCCCGTGCTGTACCTGTGCTGGGAGTGTTTGATGGGGACAGTGTAGAGGGAGCATTACTCTGTATCTAATCCCGTGCTGTACCTATCCAGGGAGTGTTTGATGGGGACAGTGTAGAGGGAGCATTACTCTGTATCTAACTCCGTGCTGTTCCTGTCCTGGGTGTAGTTGATGTGGACAGTATAGAGGGACCTTTACTCTGTATCTAACCCCGTGCTGTACCTGTCCTGGGAGTGTTTGAAGGGGACAGTGTAGAGGGAGCTTTACTCTGTATCTAACCCCGTGCTGTGCCTGTCCTGGGATTGTTTGATGGGGACAGTGTAGGGGGAGCTTTACTCTGTATCTCACCCCGTGCTGTACCTCTACTGGGAGTGTTTGATGTGGACAATGTAGAGGGAGCTTGACTCTGTATCTAACCCCGTGCTGTACCTGTCCTGGGAGTGTTTGATGGGGACAGTGTAGAGGGAGCTTTACTCTGTATCCAACCTCGTGCTGTACCTGTTCTGGGAATGTTTGATGGGGACAGTGTAGAGGTAGCGTTACTCTGTATCTACCCCCGTGCTATACCTGTCCTGGGAGTGTTTGATGGGGACAGTGTAGAGGGAGCTTTACTCTGTATCGATTCCCGTGCTGTACCTGCCCAGGGAGTGTTTGATGTGGACAATGTAGAGGGACGTTTACTCTGTATCTCACCCCGAGCTGTTCCTGTCCTGGCAGTGGTTGATGGGGACAGTGTTGAGGGACCTTTTCCTCTGCATCTAACCCCGTGCTGTGCCTGTCCAGGGTTGTTTGATGGGGACAGTGTAGACGGAGCTTTACTCTGTATCTAACTCCGTGCTATTCCTGTCCAGGGTGTAGTTGATGGGGACAGTGTAGAGGGACCTTTACTCTGTATCTAACCCCGTGCTGTACCTGTCCTGGGAGTGTTTGATGGGGACAGTGTAGAGGGAGCTTTACTCTGTATCTAACTCCGTGCTGTTCCTGTCCTGGGTGTAGTTGATGGGGACAGTGTAGAGGGACCTTTACTCTGTATCTAACCCCGTTCTGTACCTGTCCTGGGAGTGTTAAATGGGGAAAGTCACACGGGATCAGGGGTGAACTGGCAAGGTGGATACAGAACTGGCTAGGCCATAGAAGGCAGAGGGTAGCAATGGAGGGATGCTTTTCTAATTGGAGGGCTGTGACCAGTGGTGTTCCACAGGGATCAGTGTTGGGACCTTTGCTGTTTGTAGTATATATAAATGATTTGGAGGAAAATGTAACTGGTCTGATTAGTAAGTTTGCAGACAACACAAAGGTTGGTGGAATTGCGGATAGCGATGAGGACTGTCAGAGGATACAGCAGGATTTAGATTGTCTGGAGACTTGGGCGGAGAGATGGCAGATGGAGTTCAATCCGGACAAATGTGAGGTAATGCATTTTGGAAGGGCTAATGCAGATCGGGAATATACAGTGAATGGTAGAACCCTCAAGAGTATTGAAAGTCAAAGCGATCTAGGAGTACAGGTCCACAGGTCATTGAAAGGGGCAACACAGGTGGAGAAGGTAGTCAAGAAGGCATACGGCATGCTTGCCTTCATTGGCCGGGGCATTGAGTATAAGAATTGGCAAGTCATGTTGCAGCTGTATAGAACCTTAGTTAGGCCACACTTGGAGTATAGTGTTCAATTCTGGTCGCCACACTACCAGAAGGATGTGGAGGCTTTAGAGAGGGTGCAGAAGAGATTTACCAGAATGTTGCCTGGTATGGAGGGCATAAGCTATGAGGAGCGATTGAATAAACTCTGTTTGTTCTCACTGGAACGAAGGAGGTTGAGGGGCGACCTGATAGAGGTATACAAAATTATGAGGGGCATAGACAGAGTGGATAGTCAGAGGCTTTTCCCCAGGGTAGAGGGGTCAATTACTAGGGGGCATAGGTTTAAGGTGAGAGGGGCAAGGTTTAGAGTAGATGTACGAGGCAAGTTTTTTACGCAGAGGGTAGTGGGTGCCTGGAACTCACTACCGGAGGAGGTAGTGGAAGCAGGGACGATAGGGACGATAGGGACATTTAAGGGGCATCTTGACAAATATATGAATAGGATGGGAATAGAAGGATACGGACCCAGGAAGTGTAGAAGATTGTAGTTTAGTCGGGCAGCATGGTCGGCACGGGCTTGGAGGGCCGAAGGGCCTGTTCCTGTGCTGTACATTTCTTTGTTCTTTTTGTTCTTTGAAAGTGTTGAGGGAGCTTTACTCTGTATCTAACCCCGTGCTGTACCTGTCCTGCGATTGTTTGATGGGGACAGTGTAGGGGGAGCTTTACTCTGTACCTAACCCACTTCTGTACCTGTCCTTGGAGTGGTTGATGGGGACAGTGTAGAGGGACCTTTATTCTGTATCTATCCCCGTGCTGTACCTGTCCTGGGAGTGTTTGATGGGGACAATGTAGAGGGAGCTTTACTCTGTATCTCACCCCGTGCTGTTCCTGTCCTGGGAGTGGTTGATGGGGACAGTGTTGAGGGACCATTACTCTGCATCTAACCCCGTGCTGTGCCTGTCCTGGGTTGTTTGATGGGGACAGTGTCGTGGGAGCTTTACTCTGTATCTAACTCCGTGCTGTTCCTGTCCTGGGTGTAGTTGATGGGGACAGTGTAGAGGGACCTTTACTCTGTATCTAACCCCGTTCTGTACCTGTCCTGGGAGTGTTTAATGGGGACAGTGTTGAGGGACCTTTACTCTATATCTAACCCCGTGCTGTGCCTGTCCTGGGATTGTTTGATGGGGACAGTGTAGGGGGAGCTTTACTCTGTATCTAACCCCGTGCTGTAACTGTCCTGGGAGTGTTTGATGGGTACATTGTAGAGGGAACTTTGGTCTGTATCTAACCCCGTGCTGTACCTGTCCTGAGAGTGTTTGATGGGGACAGTGTAGAGGGAGCTTTACTCTGTATCTAACCCAGTGCTGTAACTGTCCTGGGAGTGTTTGATGGGGCCAGTGTAGAGGGAGCTTTACTCTGTATCTAACCCCGTGCTGTACCTGTCCTGAGAGTGTTTGATGGGGACAGTGTAGAGGGAGCTTTACTCTGTATCTCACCCCGTGCTGTACCTGTCCTGGGAGTGTTTGATGGGGACAGTGTAGAGGGAGCTTTACTCTGTATCTAACCCTGTGCTGTACCTGTCCTGGGAGTGTTTGATGGGGCCAGTGTAGATGGAGCTTTACTCTGTATCTAACCCTGTGCTGTACCTGTCCTGGGAGTGTTTGACGGGGACAGTGTAGAGGGAGCTTTACTCTGTATCTAACCCCGTGCTGTACCTGCCATGGGAGTGTTTGAAGGGGACAGTGTAGAGGGATCTTTACTCTGTATCTAACCCCGTGTTGTACCTGTCCTGGGAGTGTTTGATGGGGACAGTGTACAGAGAGCTTTACTCTGTATCTAACCCCGTGCTGTACCTGTCCTGGGAGTGTTTGTTGGGGACAGTGTAGAGGGAGCTTTACTCTGTATCTAACCCCGTGCTGTACCTGTCCTGGGAGTGTTTGATGGGGACAGTGCAGAGGGAGCTTTACTCTGTATCTAACCCCATGTTGTACCTGTCCTGGGAGTGTTTGTTGAGGACAGTGTAGAGGGAGCTTTACTCTGTATCTAACCCCGTGCTGTACCTGTCCTGGGAGTGTTTGTTGGGGACAGTGTAGAGGGTGCTTTACTCTGTATCTAACCCCGTGCTGTACCTGACCTGGGAGTGTTTGATGGGGACAGTGTAGAGTGAGCTTTACTCTGTATCTAACCCCGTGCTGTACCTGTCCTGGGAGTGTTTGTTGGGGACAGTGTAGAGGGAGCTTTACTCTGTATCTCACCCCGTGCTGTACCTGTCCTGGGAGTGTTTGATGGGGACAGTGTAGAGGGAGCTTTACTCTGTACCTAACCCCGTGCTGTACCTGTCCTGGGAGTGTTTGATGGGGACAGTGTAGAGGGAGCTTTACTCTGTATCTAACCCCGTGCTGTACCTGTCCTGGGAGTGTTTGATGGGGCCAGTGTAGAGAGAGTTTTACTCTGTATCTAACCCCGTGCTGTCCCTGTCCTGGGAGTGTTTGATAGGGACAGTGTAGAGGGAGCTTTACTCTATATCTAACCCCGTGCTGTACCTGTCCTGGGAGTGTTTGATGGGGACAGTGTAGAGGGAGCTTTACTCTGTATCTAACCCCGTGCTGTACCTGTCCTGGGAGTGTTTGATGGAGACAGTGTAGAGGGAGCTTTACTCTCTATCTAACCCCGTGCTGTACCTGTCCTGGGAGTGTTTGATGGGGCCAGTGTAGAGAGAGTTTTACTCTGTATCTAACCCCGTGCTGTCCCTGTCCTGGGAGTGTTTGATGGGGACAGTGTAGAGGGAGCTTTACTCTGTATCTAACCCCGTGCTGTACCTGTCCTGGGAGTGTTTGATGGGGAC